>NW_026115061.1:1885137-1999431 GCF_025201925.1 Gopherus flavomarginatus | reverse complement strand
GAGGAAGTGACTCTCTCCCCTCAGATCTTTGTGTTTTTTCCTCTCATGTTATCAAATATGCAGTTTGTGACACAATTTTCTTTGCAAATCTCAAGATTCAATAATATCCTAAACATTTGCCGCGCACTTCTCTCTAGTTGTCTGATTTCTAATTGAATGTCCTGAGATTTTCTCTCTTCTCTAATTATAAAATAATAAGAAAGATCTCAGAGTTACACCTTTTCTCAGATTATTGAACACAAATGTTTGCAAATGTTGCCCATTTCCTCTTATTCATTTATCAAGTATTCATGGAAACACTTCAGTTTTACCCTCCTATCAACTAACTGATATAGTGTCCCTCGGATTTTCCACTTTCCTCTCTATATTTGTCAAAATGGATCCAAAATCTATGATATTTCCACCCTTTGTCTTTCTATTTCTGAAGCACTGATCTGAAAGCTCATGGTTTTCCCTCTTGTGTCATTATCAATGTCCATTAACAATCCTCTCAAGTTTTGTCTGTTCCTTATTGGTTCTAAATCCCAAAACCTTCTTTCCTTCGGGGGAACCTGTTTGTCCCTGGAGTCGGCATCTCCATTCTGGTGTTGCAGGGGATTACATTTCCCAGTGAATTGTCTTTCCCCTCTCCTTTGAGGATCATGTTGTTCCCTCTTTTAGCTAAGAAAGAGAGACCAGCCTAGATTAATACACATAAAAGCCGGAAAGGCCGTCCCCCTGTTTGGGGATCAGTGGTTCGCAGCTGGTAGTGGGAGAGTTGGCTGGCCCCTTTTCTTTTCTCCAGCTGGCACAGGATGAGGGGGTCACTCTGAGTGCAGCATGTCTTGAGAAGTATCCCAAACCACAAGACAAATGGGTCCTCTGTGAAGGGTTGCTTCCCACAGTGCTAAGATGTACCACCTCTGGCAGGATCCATGGTGGCTACTATTTGCTAGTGACAGGCCACGGAAATTTCTTACCTATTTTGCCCCTCCATGCCAGGCCTGCACAACATACGGCCCACGGGCAACGTGCGGCCCGTGAAGTCTCACTGTGCATTCCCGCAGCCGGAATCAAAGGGCTCTGGGCTGCCCGTAGCCGCGGGGAATCCAAACCCCTTAAAAGTTCAGACCGCGGCCGGGATTCAAAAGGTTCTGAGCTGCCCGGCAGCCGCAGGGAGCCCCAGAGCTCTTTAAATCTCAGCCGCGGCCAGGATTTATAGGGCTCTGGGCAGGCGGGGGCGGGGAGCTCAGAGCTCTTTAAATCCCAGCCACCAGGGCCGGCTTTAGCCAATTTAACCAATTCCCTTGAATCGGCCTCGCTCCTAAGAGTACCCCCGCACCGAAGCCCCAGTACCACAGCAAAAAGCCAGTGCGCTGTACCAGGGTGGCCCAGTTTCCCCAGGGGGCAATTTAAAAGGCCTGGGGGCTCCCAGCAGGGGCTGGAAGCCCAGGCCCTTTAAATGCCACTGAGAGCCCTGCTGCTGGAGCCCTGGGGTATGGCTGCGGGGCTCTGGGGGCTATTTAAAAAAGTCTAGGACTCCCATTTGCTTCTACCTCCCCGGCCCTTTAAATAGCCACTGGAGCCCCGCCGCTTCCCAGGGTTCCCACGGCTATTTACAGAGCTGGGGCAGTGGAAGCAGGGGCGCCCCGGGCCCTTGAAATAGCCCCCAAGCCCCAGGCTGCTGCTGCTACCCTAGTGGGAAGAGGGGGAGGAGGAGGAGGAGAAGGAGGCACTCACCATAGAGGATGGGCTGTACCCCCTGTACCTGCACCCCCTGCGCTGCCTGCAGCCAGCCCGTCCCCAGCCAGCCCCTGCTGCAACCCCCTGCCTGCACCAGCCCCGCACCTCCCTGCCCTGCTTGCACCATTCCTGCCTGCAGCCTGCCCATCTCCAGCCAGCCCCACACCCCACTGCCTTGCCTTCAGCCCTGCACCAACCCCTGTCTCCAGCCAGCCCTACACCCCCTTTCCTGTCTCCAGCCAGCCTCTGCCCACTGCCTGCCCTGCCCGCACCAGCCCTGCACCCCCTGCCCTGTCTCCAGCCAACCCCTGCCATACTGCCTGCCCTGCCCGCACCAGCCCTGCACCCCCTGCCCTGTCTCCAGCCAACCCCGTACCCCCTGCCTTGCCTTCAGCCCTGCACTAACCCGTCTCCAGCCAACCCCTGCCACACCCCGCTGCCTGAAGCCAGCCAGTCCCGCACTCCTTTGTCTCCAGCCCTGCCAACCCATGCCGCACCCTCCCTGTGGCCCTGCCTGAAGCCAGCCGGCCTGCCCCACACCCCTTGCCCAGCCTGCAGCCAGACCCTACCTCTCGCATCCTCCCCCTCCCCCACCTCCGCCAGCCCCATGTTCACTGGTGCCCTGCAGTTCCGAGGGAAAGTAACCCTGCACACCTGCTTCAATGAGATGGGCAGGAGCAGCTGGGACCCACACATGTGCACCCTAGCACACCCTAAGGGAGTGGCAGAGCTCATTTCTAGTTCAGACCCATCTTTTTAAAAAAGAACTTTTAGGTAGGGTTACATACATCTGTACTTTCCCCGACATGTCAGGCTTTTTGGTTCTTAAATTGCCATCTGGGAGGAAAATACGGACGTATGGTAACCCTACTGGTACAAAAAATACATACTGTGGCAGAACTTTTTATAGGGAACCGGTTGTTAAGAACTGAAAGGCTTTTTTTCCCCAGTCATCCCTGCGGGGGCCCCGCACTTCCTAAAGCCGGCCTGCCAGCCACGGCCGGGATTCAAAGGGCTCTGGGCTGCTCGCAGAGATTCCCGGCCGCAGCTGAGGTTTAAAGGTATCAGGGCTCCCCACCGCCACGGGCAGCCCAGAGCCCTTTGAATCCCGGCAGCAGCTGAGATTTAAAGGGGCTCAGGGATCCCTGTGGGCTGCAGGCAGCACAGAGCCCTTTGAATCCTGGCGGCAGCTCCAGGGGATGGAGTGAGGCTGGGATTTCAAGGGCTCAGGCTCCCCTCAGCAGCAGGAGCTCTGGGACCTTTAAATCCCTGCCCCAGCCCTGAAAGCTCCGGGTTCCCCCAGTCGTTCAGAGCACCAGGCCCTTTAATTTGACCCTGAGAAGCTCCCAGCCACCTCTTTGGCTGGGAGTCCCTGGTTGATTTAACATCAAGTAACACCTCCCCACCACCAACCTTCCTTTTTGACCACAGCTGTTTTGGTGGGGCGGGCGCTGGGGAAGGAGGGTTTGTTTCTGCAGGACTGGGCGGGGTGTTTCCGCCAGGCTGGGAGGTCCTGAGTGGGGGGGTGTTTCCGCAGGGCCGGGGGGTTTCGGTGTCCTCAGCTGTTTTTCTTTGGAGCATTGTGGCCCTCGCTGTTTTACTCAAAGTACTGTACAGGAACTTTTCAGGGGGATTAAGGCAAAATGCCACATTTATTAGTAATACAGGTATCAATTAATACTCTATGATATGCACATGAGATATATATCACAGTCATGCATTCACAGCACAACACACAGACATAAACACACTCCGTCTTGCTGTTGTTACCAACTAGTTGCTCCCCTTAACTGCACTGGCCAGGTGGAGTTAGATGGGGGAGGGGGTGGAGCCGGGCTTCTACCGATCCAATCAATGGTCTCGATGGTGACAAGACGAGATCCGGGGTCCTTCTGCAAGACACCTTCGCATTTATAGCAGCTTCCCTCTTATGCAAATCTAGACCAGATTCAAAATCTGGGTCTGCGTCCGTTGGTCTTTGTGCTAGCTTTTCTCTGGGTGTTGTCCCAATGCTGCTCAAAGAGGGTGTTTTCTAAAGAAGGTGCTAGCTTCTATCATAACCTTAGTCCCAGATTTGGACCTTAGCCGTCCAAAAATATGGGGGTTAGCATGAAACCTCCAGCTTAGTTACCAGCTTGGAACCTGGTACTTGCTGCCACCACCCAAAAAATTAGAGTGTTTTGGGGCACTCTGGTCCCCCTGAAAAACCTTCCCTGGGGACACCCAAGACCCAAATCCCTTGAGTCTCACAACAAAGGGAAATAATCCTTTTTCCCTTCCCCCCTCTCTGTTCCCAGTCCTGGAAACAAAAGTACTTTCCTATTCCCCCAGAGGGAATGCAAAAATCAGGCTAGCAAATCCAACACACAGATCTCCCTTGCTTTCTTCCTCCCACCAATTCCCTGGTGAGTACAGACTCAATTTCCCTGAAATTTTCCCAGTAAAGAAAACTTCAACAGGTCTTAAACGAAAGCTTTATATAAAAAAGAAAGGAAAAATACATACAAATGGTCTCTCTGTATTAAGATGACACAATACAGGGTCAATTGCTTAAAAGAATATTGAATAAACAGCCTTATTCAAAAAGAATACAAATCAAAGCACTCCAGCACTTATATTCATGCAAATATCAAAGAAAAGAAACCATATAACTTACTAGCTGATCTCTTTGTCCTTACACTTAGAAACAGAAGACTAGAAAGTAGAAACTACTTCTCCAAAGCTCAGAGAAAGCAGGCAGACAGAAAACAAAGACTCAGACACAAACTTCCCTCCACCCAGAGTTGAAAAAAATCCGGTTTCCTGATTGGTCCTCTGGTCAGGTGCTTCAGGTGAAGAGACATTAACCCTTAGCTATCTGTTTATGACACGCCCCCCAAATGGCAGACAGTGGGGAAGCTCACTGGCGGCGATTTCCTTCTAGAACTTTAAAATAAACAGATTACTACAACACATGCACCTTACATATACTACTAAGTATATAACTAACAGACTTCTACATTTTAAGAACACTTTTTAACTACTGAATTCTGGGAAACTCTCACGGGAGAGGGCATCAGCAACTTTATTAGAAGCTCCTGTGATGTGTTGAATTTCAAAATCAAAATCTTGGAGAGCTAAACTCCAACGAAGAAGTTTCTTGTTGTTCCCCTTGGCAGTATGAAGCCACTTTAGTGCAGCATGATCAGTTTGTAGTTGGAACCGCCGTCCCCAAACATATGGGCGTAGCTTTTCCAGGGCGTACACAATGGCATAGCATTCCTTTTCACTGACTGACCAGTGACTTTCCCTCTCAGACAGTTTCTTACTGAGAAACACGACAGGATGGAAGTTGTGATCTGTTGCTTCCTGCATGAGCACTGCTCCTATACCACGCTCAGATGCATCTGTGGTTACTAGGAATGGCTTGTCAAAGTCCGGGGCCCTGAGCACAGGGTCAGACATGAGCGTTGCCTTAAGTTGGGTAAAGGCCTTTTGACACTCATCAGTCCACTTAACTGCATTTGGCTGGGTCTTTTTGGTCAGGTCGGTCAATGGGGCAGCGATTTGGCTGTAGTGTGGTACAAATCGCCTGTAGTATCCGGCCAAGCCTAAGAAGGATTGGACCTGCTTCTTTGACTTTGGGACAGGCCACTTTTGGATAGCATCCACCTTGGCCTGTAGGGGGTTTATGGTTCCTCGACCCACCTGGTGCCCCAGGTAAGTCACTCTGTTTTGGCCTATTTGACACTTTTTGGCCTTAACAGTTAGTCCGGCCTGCCTGATGCGCTCAAAGACCTTTTCCAGGTGTAGTAGGTGTTCGGGCCAGGAGTCTGAAAAAATGGCCACATCATCGAGGTAGGCAACTGCAAATTCTCCCAGTCCAGCTAGTAGACCATCTACCAGCCTCTGGAAGGTGGCGGGTGCATTTTGAAGGCCGAAAGGAAGGACATTGAATTCATACACCCCCGCATGGGTGACGAATGCTGACCTCTCCTTGGCAGGTTCATCTAGCGGTACTTGCCAGTACCCCTTGGTTAAGTCTATTGTAGAGATGAACTGGGCACGTCCCAACTTCTCCAATAGCTCATCGGTACGTGGCATTGGATAGTTGTCCGGACGAGTGACAGCATTTAGCTTACGGTAGTCCACGCAAAAGCGTATTTCCCCATCTGGTTTGGGTACCAGAACCACTGGAGATGCCCATGCACTGGTAGATGAGCGGATTATACCCATCTGTAGCATGTTCTGGATCTCCCGTTCTATAGCAGCTTGGGCATGAGGAGACACCCGGTAGGGTGGGGTTCTGATTGGGTGAGCATTACCTGTATCAATGGAGTGGTATGCCCGTTCAGTCCGTCCTGGGGTGGCTGAGAACAATGGGGCGAAGCTAGTGCACAGCTCCTTGATTTGTTTGCCGCTGCAGACGTTCCAGGGTGGTTGAGAGGTTCACCTCTTCCACGCCACCGTCTTTTTTCCCGTCGTAGTAGACACCGTCAGGCCACTCAGCATCATCTCCCTGGACTGTAAACTGACAAACCTGTAAGTCTCTGGAATAGAAAGGCTTGAGAGAATTAACATGGTACACTTTAGGCTTTAGTGAGGAATTGGGAAATGCTATGAGGTAGTTTACAGCTCCCAGGCGCTCTTGGACCGTGAATGGCCCTTCCCATGATGCTTCCATCTTATGGGCCTGTTGCGCCTTCAAGACCATAACCTGGTCTCCTACCTTGAAGGAACGTTCTTTGGCATGTCTGTCATACCAGGCTTTTTGCTCTTCTTGAGCATCCTTTAGGTTCTCTCTAGCAAGGGCTAAAGAGTGTCGGAGGGTGCTTTGTAGGTTTGCTTACAAAGTCCAGAATGTTAGTTCCTGGAGGAAGGCGTAAACCCCTCCCATTGCTGCTTCACCAACTGTAATGGTCCCTTAACCTCGTGACCATACACAAGTTCAAATGGTGAAAACCCTAAACTGGGATGTGGTACAGCCCTGTAGGCAAACAGCAACTGCTGCAACACTAGGTCCCAATTATTGGAGAATTCGTTGATGAATTTTCGTATCATGGCCCCCAAAGTTCCATTGAACCTTTCCACCAGGCCATTGGTTTGATGGTGGTACGGGGTGGCAACCAAGTGATTCACCCCATGAGTTTCCCACAGTTTTTCCATGGTCCCTGCCAGGAAATTAGACCCTGAATCTGTAAGGATGTCGGAGGGCCAACCTACCCTGGCAAAGATGTCTGTTAAGGCCAGGCACACAGTGTTAGCCCTGGTGTTGCCTAGAGCTACTGCTTCCGGCCATCGGGTAGCAAAGTCCACTAAAGTCAGTACGTACTGCTTTCCTCTGGGCGTCTTTTTTGGGAAAGGGCCCAGAATATCCACAGCTACTCGCTGAAATGGGACCTCAATTATGGGGAGTGGCTGGAGAGGGGCCTTGACCTGGTCTTGAGGCTTTCCCACTCTTGGCATACCTCACAAGACCGGGCATACTTGGCAACGTCCTTGCCCATCCCCTCCCAGTGGAAGGACTTCCCCAACCGGTCCTTGGTTCTGTTCACCCCAGCATGGCCACTGGGATGATCATGGGCTAAGCTTAAGAGCTTCCCCCGGTACTTAGTTGGAACCACCAACTGTTTTTGCGGCTGCCATTCTTCCCGGTGTCCACCAGAAAGAATTTCCTTGTATAAAAGTCCTTGGTCTATAACAAACCGGGATCGATTAGAAGAGCTGAGAGGCGGTGGGGTGCTCCGTGCCGCCGCCCAAGCTTTCTGAAGGCTGTCATCTGCTTCCTGCTCAGTCTGGAACTGTTCCCTTGAGGCTGGGGTCACCAGTTCTTCCTCAGACTGTGGACTTGGGCTTGGTCCCTCTGGAAGCGATGTAGGTGATGGGGTTGTTTCCGTTGCTGGTGAACCGCTCTCCGCTGGTGCACCTGAGGGTATTTCAGGCTCTGGCTGAGCCTTTTGGGTATGGCTGTCTGTTGCTTCTGCCAGTTGTGGCTAGCAGGCGCCCACTGGCGTTGAGTTTGAAGATGTGGTTGCACTTGCTGGTGCTGGTTGCTGTTCCAGTTCCGGGCCTGGGACTGGAGATGCTGTGGCTGTTTCAGTGGTAGGCATGGAATCCGGGTCCACTACCTCTGTCTGGGTCTCTGGTAACACAGACGGGGCCTCTGTGGACGGCTCAGGAACAGGAATGGGTCTGGAAGCTTGCCTGGTTTGGCTACGTGTAACCATTCCCACTCTCTTGGCCCGCCTCACCTGGTTGGCCAAGTCTTCCCCCAGTAGCATGGGGATAGGATAATTGTCATAGACTGCAAAAGTCCACATTCCTGACCAGCCTTTGTACTGGACAGGCAGTTGAGCTGTAGGCAAGTCTACAGCTTGTGACATGAAGGGGTAAATTGTAACTTTGGCCTTTGGGTTGATGAATTTGGGGTCAACGAAGGATTGGTGGATAGCTGACACTTGTGCCCCCGTGTCTCTCCCCGCAGTAACCTTCTTTCCGCCCACTCTCAAATTTTCCCTTCGCTCCAAGGGTATTTGAGAGGCATCCGGGCCTGGGGATCTTTGGTGTGATGGTGGTGTAATGAATTGCACTCGCATGGTGTTCTTTGGACAGTTGGCCTTGATATGTCCCAGTTCATTACACTTAAAGCATCTTCCATCTGATGGGTCACTGGGCCGAGGTAAGTTACTGGAGACTGGTGAGGTGGAAGGGTAGGGTGTCTGTGGCTTTCTTGGGTGGTATGTGGGGTCTTTGGCTGTCATCGGTTGTAGGGTTTATGGTCTGTGTGCCCCCTGGGGTAATCGTTCCCCTTGACAGTAGCTTTCTTGCTTTCTGCCAGTTCCATCCATTTGGCTCCAATCTCCCCCGCCTCAGCGAGATCTTTGGGTTTTCCATCTTGTATGTACCGTGTGATGTCTTCAGGAACACCATCCAAGAACTGCTCCATTTGTATGAGGAGGTGCAGTTCTTCCAAGGTTTGAACGTTGTTTCCTGTTATCCAGGCCTCATAGTTTTTTGCAATGTAGTAGGCGTGTTTGGGAAATGACACCTCTGGTTTCCACTTTTGGGTTCGGAAGCGCCGACGGGCATGATCTGGGGTTATCCCCATTCGGTATCTGGCCTTGGTTTGAAAAAGTTTATAGTCATTCATTTGCTGCTTAGGCATTTCAGCTGCCACCTCTGCTAAAGGTCCACTGAGCTGTGACCTCAATTCTACCATGTACTGGTCTTCGGGGATGTTGTACCCAAGACAGGCTCTTTCAAAATTTTCCAAGAAGGCCTCGGTGTCATCCCCTGCCTTGTAGGTGGGAAATTTCCTGTGCTGTGGAGCAATAATTGGCGCCAGGTTGTTAGGGTTGGCTGGCACATGCAGCCCAGCTTTTGCCAAGTCCAGTTCATGTTTTCTCTGTTTTTCCTTCTCTTCATTCTCTTTTTGTTGTTTTTCCATTTCTTTTTGTTGCTTTTCCATTTCTTTTTGGTGTTTTTCCATGTCTCGGCGGTGGGCCGCCTCTTCTTCTTCTAGTTTTCTTTTGTGTGCTGCCTCTCTTTCTCTCTCTCTTATTTCCATCTCTGTTTGTTTTATTTCCAGTTGTCGCCTGTGTTCAGCTTCTTTGAATTGCTCTTCGGCCTCAATTTTTGCCTTAGAAGTCATGATTCCTGTTTTCTTGTGTTGGGGTGCCCTCCGGTGTTTATCTTCTGAACTGCAGGTTCTCTGTTGCCTCCTGAAGTCTGCCTAGCAACAGTGCCTTTAGCTAATTTTCAATGTTAAGTAAACCTGAAAAACCACTTTATTTGCATGTATATAGTGCTGGTAATGACTCTCAATGGGAGTGCTATTGTGTGACAAAAGACCCTTAACAGTCTCTTAATGGCTTCTCGCTTAACATGCAAGCCACAAACTGCCAGAGAGAGCAGAAAAAAAAAAATTCTCTCTGGTTCCCTTTTAAAACCAACTGTTTCTCTCTGCTAAAAAGCCCTTATCAGAGAAGAGAAAAATATAATATTCCTACTGGCTTCTGGATTCTGTCTATATCCCACCGCTACCACCATGTCATAACCTTAGTCCCAGATTTGGACCTTAGCGTCCAAAATATGGGGGTTAGCATGAAAACCTCCAAGCTTAGTTACCAGCTTGGACCTGGTACTTGCTGCCACCACCCAAAAAATTAGAGTGTTTTGGGGCACTCTGGTCCCCCTGAAAAACCTTCCCTGGGGACCCCAAGACCCAAATCCCTTGAGTCTCACAACAAAGGGAAATAATCCTTTTTCCCTTCCCCCCTCTCTGTTCCCAGTCCTGGAAACAAAAGTACTTTCCTATTCCCCCAGAGGGAATGCAAAATCAGGCTAGCAAATCCAACACACAGATCTCCCTTGCTTTCTTCCTCCCACCAATTCCCTGGTGAGTACAGACTCAATTTCCCTGAAATTTCCCAGTAAAGAAAACTTCAACAGGTCTTAAACGAAAGCTTTATATAAAAAAGAAAGGAAAAATACATACAAATGGTCTCTCTGTATTAAGATGACACAATACAGGGTCAACTGCTTAAAAGAATATTGAATAAACAGCCTTATTCAAAAAGAATACAAATCAAAGCACTCCAGCACTTATATTCATGCAAATATCAAAGAAAAGAAACCATATAACTTACTAGCTGATCTCTTTGTCCTTACACTTAGAAACAGAAGACTAGAAAGTAGAAACTACTTCTCCAAAGCTCAGAGAAAGCAGGCAGACAGAAAACAAAGACTCAGACACAAACTTCCCTCCATCCAGAGTTGAAAAAAATCCGGTTTCCTGATTGGTCCTCTGGTCAGGTGCTTCAGGTGAAAGAGACATTAACCCTTAGCTATCTGTTTATGACAGGCCATCAATATGTCTGCTCTTCTTTATTGGGCCCACTTGACAAGTTGTATTGTCCTGTGCTCTGGCTCCCATTCCCTCTTCAACTGTTGTAGCTGTCTGGAGGTGGGTGTCTTCCAAGCCTCACTCATTCACACCTCATTCAGTCAATAGAGCAATTGATTACAGAGTGCGGGGGAAGATCTTATTCTACTTCTAGCAAAAAGGCACATGTTTTCTTTTACTTTAACTATACTATCCTTAGGGGCTATAACATTTGATACAAAGTTTTCTACCAATTCTCTATATAGGGATCTAATACAAAGTTGTATGAAAATAGAGAGGCACAATGCCAAGTCATATGAATTACAAAATAACATCATGCCGGATGCAATGTCATAAAGATAAAGATACTTAATACAAAATAACACAATGCAACGTTATAAAGATTTATAGAGATAGTTAATACAGAGATTTCTCTACATCACCACTTTACGAGTTGTGCAGGCCTGCTGACGGCATTCGCGGGGCTTCTTGCTCGTGTGGATTCTCTGATGCTGAATAAGGTGAGAGCTGCGATTGAAGGTTTTCCCGCACTCACTGCATTCATAGGACCCCTCCTGTGTGTGGATTCTCTGATGCCGAATAAGGTGTGAGCTGCGACTGAAAGTTTTCCCGCACTCACTGCATTCAGGAGGGAGAGGATAGCTCAGTGGTTTGAGCATTGGCCTACTAAACCCAGGGTTGTAAGTTCAATCCTTGAGGGAGCCATTGGGGAATTGGTCCTGCTTTGAGCAGGGGGTTGGACTAGATGATCTCTTGAGGTCCTTTCCAACCCTTATAAGCTAGGATTCTATGATAGGATCTCTTCCCTGTGTGGATTTTCTGATGCCCAATAAGGTGCGAGCTGCGACTGAAAGTTTTCCTGCACTCATTGCATTCACAGGGCCTCTCCCCTGTGTGGATTCTCTGATGTTGAGAAAGGCCTGATCTGTAAGTGAAGTTTTTCCCACACTCAGCACATGTATTTTTTTTGCTTTTCCCTGCAGATTTCCTGCTGTATTCTGGTTTCCTTAAGGCCTTTCTGAGTTCCCTGACAGGAAATAAATTTATCCATTTTCTCCCCTGGCTGGTTTCCCTGCTCTTTTTCTGGTCTGTGCTGAACCTCACACGTCATTGTATCACCTGCTGTGATAGAGACAGAAACCTCAAACAGGGATGGAAAGGGGAAGGCCAAACCAAAACAAGTGCTGGAGAGAGGACAAATAAAAATCAGGAACTCAGCTCCCCCCAACAGGAGAGAGGAGGGGATCAATTCAGCCTTCACATCCCATCCAACTTCACAGGGGGAAGGGAGAAAGCTACTGCCCGGTGTCTGCTAGCATCTATAGGAAGCCTTGAGCTATATTTACCCTGCGGATGCGACCCCTGCTATGGACAATAATGAACTGAGAGACTTCCCAAGAGCTTTGTAGGGCATCCTAGATGTTTCCTTCAGGCACTTACAGATTCTGAGTTGGTTTAATGTTTCCTCATCTGTGCGGGGAGATCTCAGGATCTCTCTTTCCTCTGAACCCTGGAGCTCTGGGACCCATGGCTCTTCCCCTTGTTCCAGCTGGGAGATCATATCACGTTCGAAAACCAGAAACTCCGCTCAGATGAAAGAAAACAAAGGAGTTCAGTTGATTTCATACATCTTGATCATCAAAAACATTCTGTTAATTTATCTTCAGTGCTTAGTGTGACCTAGTGTGCCTGGGGCAGTCCTCACTGAAAATGCCAAGGTCAGAGCAGGCTGAAAAAGGGAGAGCAGATGCTCCCCATACTGGTGGTTAACACTGAAGTTAAACTCACTGACCAGTCACAAACTGTGTTTCTGATCCCACACACTGGTTAACGAGACTCTGAAAAAAGAAATCACACGGCCCCCTTTATTGCATGACAGTTCTCTGACTCCTAATCAGCAACTAGGTCCCGTACAGTGAGAGGTTATTTAAAAACTCTGCTCACTGTGATACAGCATGGCCAGAGCGCAGCAGGAGAGTGATCCTAATTGGATCCAGGAAGTGGGTGGGTAGAAGGTTAGCCACATTACCCAGGTTTGGATCTCATCCAAAATACCATGCTGCCAGCCAATCCTTTAGCAATTAAACTAAATGTTTAGAAGAAAGAACAAATGAAAGAATGAAGTTAAATTCCATCCTTCCAGACAATTCTTTAGCATCTAAACTAAAGGTTTAAAAGAAAGAAAGACAGAAAGAATTTAAATGGAAAAGCAGTCAGATACATTCCAAAATGGATATATCAGGTTCTTAGCAGTATTGGTGAGTTGCTGGCTTGAAAGTCTGTCTGGAACGCATCCACAGCTTGGATGGGTCATTCAGTCCTTTGTTCCAGGGTTCAGTTTGTAGAGAAGTTGCTCCAGAGGTAGGAAGGGGGATTGAAGACAAGATGGAGATGATGCAGCTGCGCTTTATATTCCTTTTGCCATGTGGCTTGTACTTCCTGTGTCCCAAACACAAGCTTCACAGCACATGGCATGGAAAAGCTTTGGAGGTTTCATTACACAGGCAAACCCCGGCATGTCTTGCTGACTCAATAGGTGTGTCCCCTTGGTCCATAGGTTCATTGTACAGCTGATGACCCTCAATGGGCCATCAAACATGCTAGGCAATGTTGATGCCAATATGTCTGGGGGTGTCACCAAGAAAAACTGCACAAGTCTGGAAATACAGATATACCTTACATATCTGTAACTCACAATACAAAGGTGATAGAAACATAGAAACAAAATTATCATACTTGGCAAATCATAACATTTTCACTGACACTTTACATGGCATACCTAGCATGATTCTTTCCAATTTTATCAGATTATATTATTGTATTATTAATACCAAAGTGTCTCACAATTTCATGCAGTCTCACACTTGCTAAACTAGTGAATTCCCAGGACCAGTTCCCCAGGTCCTTGAAGATGCCAAACATTGTGCTTATGAGGGATTGAAATACCCACATATCTGCTGGGAACACACACACAGACACTGTGTCAATCTGTACCCCTGTGTTCACTCTTCTAGAAAATTATGATCAATTTTGTACCCAGTATGGCTTGTGAGGTATCATTAGAAAACACATAACCTACTGAATATTATCCTCCTGTTAAAATGTGTAGTAACACTGTATGTAAAATTGTGAGATTTTACAGTATGATATTAATGAAAAAGTTACAGTTCTGGGGAACACCCACAGACCAGTTCCTCAGAGACAGCAAGGCAAACAGCTGGTCAAACAGCCATTCTCCTGCAGGGGGAAGGTGTGAAGACATTAAGGGCTGGTCTACACTACGGGGGGAAATCGATCTTAGATACGCAAATTCAGCTACGTGAATAACGTAACTGAAGTCGAATATCTAAGATCGGATTACTCACCCATCCTCACCGCGCGGGATCGATGTCCGCGGCTCCCCCTGTCAAATCAGCAACTCCGTTGGGGTTGGTGTTGTTCCGGAATCGATATAAGCGCGCTCGGGGATCGATATATGGCGTCTAGATGAGACGCCATATATCGATCCCCGAGCAATCGATTTTAACCCGCCGATACGGTGGGTAGTCTAGATGTAGCCTTACATTCCATCACAGGGACCTATTGAGGCTGTTGTGGAAAACGACCACAGGATTAATATTTGAATCAGCTCAGCCTGAGGCTCTTTTCTTGGTTACAAGCACGCAGGGGGCGACAGCTATTGGAATACTGTTCCTGAGCTAAAAATCACACAAGCCTTTTACAGCTTAAAACCACAAACAATGACACATACGTTGCACGTTAATTTCCTTATTTGGAATATATTGCAAAATATGATGCAGGTCAAAAGCAAGCTGAACAATCAGTTTTCCATATTTGGCCTTTCCTGTTATTTTTATTACACCTGGTGATATGGGAGCAAGACTCTCCATGTCTCAAGAAATGTCACTACCAACCTAGGCCATTTTCACATGCTGGGGTGCAATCCAGATCAGGCGAGGAGTTGTGTCATCTGTAATCCTGGGTGAGATTCAGTGTTCTGCTGCTGGAGCTCCCCTGTCTGGATACTCCCAGCCAGCGTTCAAGGACGCACTGAGTGTCTGTATGATAAGTAACCCTGGACTGGCAGCTCTGACTCCAGCCGCCTGCTTGTTACACCCCAAGCACATTCTGGTTTGGGTAGAGAAGGCTCAGGGTTTGAGAGAAGGCTGGGGGTAGGAAGCTTCTGTTCATTATGCTGGACCTAACCCCAGTTTTACTTGAGTAAAGAGGAGATATTTGACATTGTGTGATGCTGCTCCTGTGCTCTGTTCCCAAAGTGTTCTGCAGCAGAGGAGGGTCTCTGGTAGTATGTATGTTACTGGCCTATTGGGGTGATGCTGAAACAGGACAGGGTACAGATGGCATTGTGGGGGTGGCATGAACCTTCACTCTTCATTTCCCCTTCCAAGAACAGAAGGGACAGGAATCCTTACCCAGCAAGACCATCGTCTCATAGTTCCCCTGCATGAAATCTCTGTAGAGGGCTCTCTGAGTGGGGTCCAGCAGAGTCCCCTCTTCCCTGGAGAAATACACAGCCACCTCCTCGAAGGTCACCGGCCCCTGAAAGAGCAGGAGTCCAATACTCAGTACCTGCTGACCCACTCACAACCCCACTATTCACGGAACAGCAGCACCAGGGAAATGGAAGCTCCGGGAGGCACATGTTAACAGAGTCCCACCCCACCTTGCTTACAGCAGCCAGGAGGCATCAGAGGGTAGAAAGAGAGAACCTTTGTGTCTCCCATCTGACAGACAGAAGCAGGGTCTTCACATTTATCACATAGCTACTAGCCAGAGCTTAATATAGGAGATGGGGCTGTCTCTGGACCCTGATAGTGGCTCCCTGGTAGGAATCCAAGCACTCTCCAAATAAAATATATGGAAGAAAGGGGAAGTCAATCATAAAGAATAGAAGTTAGAAGGTCAGAATTGTAGTGCCCATTAACAAAGGTTTAGAGAAAATAGAGCCTATCAAACTAACGGGATATCCTTATTGGATGAGATCAAAAGTTTGGTTGCAGCTAATAGTATTGATGTAATATACCTAAACTTCCGTAAGGGACATGACTTGATTAGCACAATATTTTTACTAAAAAAAACTAGAATGATACAAAATAAACACGGCATACATTAAATAGATTAAAAACTCTGATAGTAAATGGGGAACCATGATCGAGTGGATTTCTTTCTAGCAGGTTCCTGCAGGGATTGGTTCTTGGCCCTGTGCTATTTAACATTCTTATCCATGACTTAGAAGAGAGTACAAAATCATCACTGATAAAGTTTACAGTTGCCACAAAGATTGGGGTTGGTGGTAATTAATGAAATGTCAGTAGATTCAGGCTCCATCGCTGAGAGTCTGGGAAGTTGTCCCAGCCCTGGCTGGAGGGTTATTTCCTGTTCCACAAAGAGGGGAAGTTCCATTCCCAACTCCTGTGCCTTGAAATTAGGACCTATCTGACACTACACCCCCATATTCATCATAGTGGTATGATTATAATATGATTAGGACATAATTATGATCTATTTTGTAGAAGATGCATCATGTGTGGTGTCACTGGAAAAGTTCTGATTTGCTGAATATGATTATCCTATTTGTGTGCACATATCATGTTCGTATCTGAAGTTATGGATATTGACTCTGTATCTGTATTTCAAATGTGCTTACTCTGGGTAACACCCACAATGAGCCTTTCAGGTACAACAATGAAGAAGCCAGACAGTGCTGATGGCTCAACAAAGACAATGGACTGTGGAAGAGCTTAGCCTTCCTGTGAATGTTTCAGCCAGCCTATGAGTCATGGCTACTATGACTCAGCAGGGCCTGTGACCAGACCACATGACACTAAACTCCATTTTAGTAGCTGTATTTTTCCACAAACTGGACTAGGAACTGAGTTTGGAACAAAAGGTTCCCACCATATGGAAAAGCTACATAAGGTGGGGTGTGACATCATCTCTTGGCCTCATTCTCCACACAAGAGAACTTCTGGAAACACCTGAGAAACAAAAACGGATGTGGGGGAAGTGCTGCTCCCAGGATCAAGAGATTTCTAGCTTGTGTATGGAAACTTGGGGGACTGCTTGTACCATCAGTCAGGGTGAGAAATTGCTAATTCAAATTCTATCCATCTAGCATGTTAGACTTAGTCTGAGTTTTGGTTATTTGCTAAATAATCTGCTTTGATCTGTTTGTTATCACTTATAATCACTTAATCTATCTTTCTGCAGTTAATAAACTTGTTTGATGCTTTATCTTAACCAGCGTATTTTGAGTGAAGTGTCTGGGGAAAATCTCAGCTTGTTGTGCACATCTGTCCCATATCGAGGGGAAGGGGAACTACATTAATGAGCTTGTATTATAGAGATCCCTGTGTACTATAATATGGTATCATTCTGGATTTATACTACAGCAAGTGTGCAAGGTTGGGGAGTGGGAAATTGGCTCTTGTCTTCTATCTGTCCTTGAGTGGCTTAGGTAACGCACTCAGGTAGCTTAGTTGGCTGCATGGCGCCACCTGCTGTTGTGTTGGGTGATAACAGGCCCTGGAGAGGCTGGCGAAATCTCCAGCAAAGCAGTGTGAGAAGGGCCAGCCCAGCGTGAGGGTTAGAGGACACAGCAGTTCCCAGAAGCTCCACAAACTGCCTCCTGGGGGTGACAACCCATCACGCCCTACACTACACAAGTCTCAGCAGGTTTGTCACATGCTGTCCCCTCCCTTTCTCCACCCGAGATATTTCCTGCTTCCCACCACCTCTAGCAATTCCCACCCTCTTATGCATTTACTGCTCCTCAACCTCCAAGCAGAGCCCGCCACCCTGATAATCTCTTACCTGAGCCAGCTCCATTGCAGCCATTTCCTTGCCCCTGGGAGGACGAGATGATCTGCAGCGAAACATGGATGTTATTCTCTGGCCTGCCGGGGTGAAAAGTGCAAGGTGTGAGAATTCAGACTAGGCTTTTGTCCATTCCCCAAGCTGATTCCCCCCAGCTTTTCCCCTGCTAATGCACATTCTAGGTTCTAGCACACTGTGAAGCACAGAGTGACCTTATTCCAGTACAGGCCTAGCCCCCTCCCACCAGGGTGTAACCCTCTGACACATGGGGAAACCCTCCCAGTAACAGTCTCTCTCTTACACGTATCAAGTTTGCGGACAACACCAAGCTGGGAGGGGTTGTAAGTGCTTTGGAGGATTGGATTAAAATTCAAAATGATCTGGACAAACGGGAGAAATGATCTGAAGTAAATAGGATCAAATTCAGTAGAGACAAGTGCAAAGTACTCCACGTTGGAAGGAACAATCGGAGGCCAGAGAAGAGCAGAAACAAAGGAGTCACTTTGGGGGATTCTCCCTGTCATTGTCCCCAAGGCAGCTGTCTCAGGTTTACAAAGGTGTTTCATGTTCCAGCCTTTGTACAGTCTCTCCTGGGAGTGCCCCTTTCATGGACTGGGCCTAGTTTTAGTTTTTGGTAGTTAACAAGCTTGGTTTATTGTTCATCTAACCAGTATGTGTGGATTGAAGTGTGTTGGAAACTCTGTTTGGGATAACAAGCTGGTGCATGTCATTTTCCGCTGATGAAATGACAGACTTCATATGAGCTTGGGTCGTTCAGTAGCGTGCTGGACAGTGCAAGATGCACATTTCTGGGGGAAAGTTGGGCACTTGAGAATTTGCTGGTTTTCTCCTGAGGTGTAATTCATGAGTGGCTGTCTAGCAGCACTCAATACTGTGTAGCTGGGAGTGAGTTACATGCTGCAGACTGTGTGTTAATTGGCTAAGAGGGGCTGTTCTCGCGGGAAAACAGTGGAAAAGGCACCCCATGCTGGAGGACTGAGGTACAGCTATTTAACAGTCCAGATTGTACTCTGGGTAACATCACAGACACTCATTATGACAGAGCCTCTTACAACACAGAGAAAGTAAATCCATGTCCCAGAAATCGAAGACTCCAGACAGAGGGCAAGTGTCCCTGGCACTGCTTCTTGCTGACAGAGAGGTTCAGAGACAGTGCGAGAATCCTGGGGAAGCTGGGAACAGGAAGCATGGGCTGGCGGGGTTCGGTGGAGAAAGGGAACAGGAAGGGCAGGGATATTACTGAATCCAGGATCTCAGCAGTACTAGATGACAGGATAGCACATAGTGCAGCCCATTGGAAAACACAATCCCAACTATACATACAAAATGATGGGGTCTAAATTAGTTGTTTCCACTCAAGAGAGTGATCTTGGAGTCACTGTGGATAGTTCTCTGAAAACATCCACTCAATGTGCAGCAGCAGTGAAAAAAAGTGAACAATGTAGGAAATAATTAAGAAAGTGATAGATATGACAGAATATCTCATAGATCATATTTGTAAAAACAGCAAATAAATCCATGATACACCCACATCTTGAATACTGCATGCACATGTCACCCCATCTCAAAAATAGAAATATTGGAATTGGAAAAGGTTCAGAAAAGGGCAAGAAAAATGATTAGGGGTATGGGACAGTTATGCCAGACCTAACCCCCAGTTTCACTTGAGCAAACAGGAGATATTTGACACTGTGCAATACGGCTCCTGTGCTCTGTTCCCAAAGTGTTCTGCAGCAGAGGAGGGTCTCTGGTATTATGTGTGTCACTGGCCTATTGGGGTGATGCTGAAACAGGACAGGGTACAGATGGCATTGTGGGGGTGGCGTGAACCTTCACTCTTCATTTCCCCTTCCAAGAACAGAAGGGACAGGAACCCTTACCCAGCGAGGTCACAGTCTCATAGTTCTCCTGCATGACATCCCAGTAGAGGGCTCTCTGAGTGGGGTCCAGCAGAGCCCACTCTTCCCTGGTGAAATACATAGCCATCTCCTTGAAGGTCACCAGCCCCTGAAAGAGTAAGAGTCCAACACTAAGGACTTGCTGCCCCACTATTTGTGGCAGAGAAGAGTGAATCAAATGGAAGCTCTGGGTGGATCATAGTCAGGAGAGTCCCACCTCGACCTGGCTCAGAGTATCCAGCAAATGCCAGGGTGAGGGGATGAAGAGAGAGCCCCTTATCTCTCCCAGCATATCCATCACCCCCCTACTAGCCACTGACTGATACAGGAGATGGAGCCCCTAGCAGGGTCCAGGGAGAGCTCGCTGGTAGGATGCCCAACACCCTCCTCATTGTGAGGAGTGGGATATGAAGGGAGAGGCAGCTCCAATAAGCCTGACTCATGGGTGTCCCCTTTATATCTCACAGCAGCTGATGGTTAATGAGGTCAGGCTCCAGCACTAGGAGTCTGGTCAGTTTGACTAGCTCCATGTAGGTGGGTTATTTTCTCTCTTCACAAATTAGGGCATTTCCACCTCCAAACCTCCTGGGTCTGTTCCTAGAATCTAGGCCACTTAGTAAATAACTCCCAGCAGGTCTGCCACACCCTGGCCTCCTCCTTTCCCCACGCTGTGAATTTCCTGCCCCGCTCCAACCTCCAAACCAGACTCTGCAAACCTTCCCACCTCTGGTGTATTTGCTCTCCCTTTCCTCCAGCAGGAACCCACCAGCAACCCCCCGATAATCTCTACCTGGACTGACTCCACTGCAGCCATTTCTCTTCCCTGTCCCACGCCAGGCTGGGATGAGCTGGAGCAAAACATTCTGCAGCCTGTCTGGGGGAGAAGGGCAGTTGTGGGCGTTTCAGAACCGGTTTTAGTTAATTTCACATCACAATTCCCCCAGGCCCTTTCCCTGCAGACAGACACCCTAGATTCTGTCATGCTGGGAAATGCTCAATCTGTTTATTACAATTTAGACCTGGCCCCTCCTGCCAGGCTAAGTCCACAGACACATTTTTAACCTCCCTTCTCTCTCCCCTCACCCCTTCTCTGAACACAAGGCTAGATAAGAGCAGAACCAAAGGAGTCACTGTGGGGGATTCCCTCAGACACTGACCCCACGGCAGCCACACCCCAGCAGGGGGAATATGGAGTCAGGAACTGGCTTTTGCTCTGTCTGATCCTTGTTTTGTTCACTGGAAAGTGGTTCTGCCCCAGGATGCAGCAATACATGTGTCTGGGTGGACTAGAGAGCTGGAAATCTCTCCCCCACATTCATTTCTCCCACTGCCCCTTTCAGTCT
The DNA here is from genome assembly GCF_025201925.1 of Gopherus flavomarginatus. Classification (NCBI taxonomy): domain Eukaryota; kingdom Metazoa; phylum Chordata; order Testudines; family Testudinidae; genus Gopherus; species Gopherus flavomarginatus. The sequence goes on along the minus strand of NW_026115061.1, from coordinate 1,978,726 downwards.
CTCCTTCCCCTGTCCTCTCTCCCTGCCCCTCTGGCTGGGACAGTCCCATTCCTGGGGGCTTTGCTCTCCCATGGCTGGATTTCCTCCTGGCAACCGCTAATGGGAGGAGAAATGAGGTGGTGGTGTTTGTGCAGAGTCACTTTCTTGCCAGACCCTAGGACATTCCCTGAGGTCTTTCAGTTACCTGGAGACTCTGGCTCAGAATTTAGTAGTAACAGGGCCCAGGACTGCCCTAGGGGGCTAGGACCAGCTGCAGAAAGTCATCCCCTGGGCCGGGCAGAGAAGAAGCTTTAATTAAGGTCACTTCCCAGCACAGAGCCCCACTGGGGGAGCAGCAGCTGCCAAGCCTGGTCTCCCAGATCACAATGGAGGCTGCAGCATCTGACCCAGGAAGCTGAACCCCAATATCCTGAGCAGAGAGGGACGGAGTGTATGAGCAGCTTCCCTCCTTTAGCTCTCTGGGGAGAGCAGCTAATGGGAGCCCCTCCTCACAGGGAGAATGGCTGATCTCATTTGACCCACTGTCCATCTGGAATCACTCCTTGTCTTTCCATACAGTGACTCTGGATTAACAACGGTCTCAATGACACCGGATTTCAGAAAGAATGAGTTCAGAACGCTGTGGAAAAGACCATCGTGTGGCAGTGCTGACTCCCTTCCCACCTCCCTCACCCCCGCAGATCTAGGACAAGGACTGGGGGCAAAAATTTTCCAAACGGAACCGAAAGTTCCTGCAGTTTTCAAAAGAGGAGAAAAGTAAATTCTGTGAATTCACACTAACAGTGTTTGCTAAGTGGACAGAAAGTTATCACAGTGACAGGGCACGTGACTGGGGAATGGACTTGGTGACCTGGTGACTAGGAGCCAGGACTCTGGTACAAGTTGACCAGAGAGAAGGATCATGGTTAGCAGCAGCCCCCAGACACCCCCTAGTACCCAGAGCCCAGACCCCCCAGCCAGGGGCCCCAGACACCCCCCAGCCAGGATCCCATCAGATATTCCCTGGGACGCAGCCCCCAGAGTCCCTGGCCAGGGACCCCAGATACCCCTCAAAGCCCCACCGGCCAGAGAACCCCCACCACACCATGATTGCCAGGTTGGGAATCCCAAAGGGTTCCCCCCACCAAGAGCCCCCAGCAGCCAGGGACCCCCTCAAGGGACCCACCCCCACACTGGGAACTCAGTCCCTCACTGCCTGCCTAGGAACTTCCCCACCCTCCAGAACGATCTACCCTGACATTTGCCTGGGACCCCCTCCTCTGCCCAGTGTGACCCCCTGATGCTTTACAGTGCGACCCATCACTCTGCTTCCCTGGCATGCCCTCACCTAGTGCCAGGGATCCCCTCCCCCAGCTCTGTGCACTGGGCATGGCAACAAAACCAGGAACCAGCGGGGGAAGCACAGACAGAGCCCCTGGCACAGAACCAGGCTCCCTCTAACCCTCTGTCCCGCCTCCCCAAGAGACACCCACCCCCACTGTTCTGCAGCCACCAGGCCCCCAGCGATACCCACCTCCAGGACCCATAGCCTCAGGGATGGGCACATCAGAACCACCAACCCCGAAAACCCCAAACCTTCACAACCCACCAACCTGACTAGGGTACCCCCTGCCCAGCCACCCAGAGGCCTCCCCCTACCACAATGCCCCTTCAGCTGCAATCTCCCCACACAGACACCTTCCCTGCCTCTGCAAGTGTTACCTCACAGAGTGTGAGAAGTGGCTAGAAAGTTAACACCACCTCCTGCTGGCCAGTCACACAGGCAGAGGGAGCCTGGGGAGTGCTTCTTTAACAGGAGAATGGAAGGCCTGGAGGGCAAGAAAGATCCACGGGCTGTCACTAGCAAATAATGGCCACCATGGATCCACCCCAGAGGCGGCTGCATCTTAGCACATTGGGAAACAACCCATCATATTCAATTAGAAATAAAACAACTAGAGAGAAGTGGGGCAAATGTTTGGGGTATTTTATATCAATCTTTGAGACACGCAGAGAGAACCCTGTCACAAACGACATTTGATAACATGAGAGAAAACCACCAAGATCGGAGGGGATTTGATGTTGCTATTAAATAACTAGTGGAAAAGGGGGACTGTTGGACTGGATTTTATATGACTGTCCAATACATAAACAGAATGTGATGGTCCCCCCCGGCCACGGGGCAACCATTCACGTGAGCAGCTCAGAGCCCTTTTAGGAGCTGATTTAAGGGCGGGGGGGGGAGCTGGAAGGCTCCCTGGACAATGGAAGGGGGCCGCAGGGGAATTGGGAAATGGGGTCTGGGCAGTCTCCATGGGGGATGTGCTCCTCCCTTCCCTTCCCTGGTAGAGAACGGGAACCTCATCCCATCCCACTCCAGTGGGAGCCATGTTCTGGGGAATGACCCAGGGCAACAATTTCCCACCCAAACAAGGACAAATCGCTGCAGATGAAATGGGTGGGAAAATCCACCCCCCATCGGAGAGATTTTAAATTGACATTTGAGAAGTATGGAGAGAAAAGGGAAAATCAGAGGCAATTAGAGAGCTGATCATTGGCGGGGGGGAGAGGAGAATCTCCCTGGATTTTATAGCCACGTGTGATAATGAGAGAGAAAAGGGGAAATCTTGAGAGAATGTGTGTGTGGGAGGAAGTGGCAAAAACAGGGACAGGATCCAGTTAACTCACCTCCCTCCCACCCCGGGAATGTCCTGGCTGCGCAGAGACAGATCTACACCCCCACCCCAGTGACCTCCCCCCCTGCAACTCCGGCTTCTCCTCCCCCCTCGACACCTCCGCCCTCACACCAAAGGGGGGGCTCTGCCAGCGCCTCACCCTGAGCTCAACTCCTGCTCCTCCCCCCAGCCCGGATTGTGCCCTTTAGCCCCCCACGAACCCTGCCTCCAGCTGCCTGACCCCCCCTGCCCATCAATTTCCTGCTCTGCGCCCGCCCCTCCCAAGCTCCCTGTTACTCCCCCGCCCCGCTCCAGCCCCGCCCCCAGCGCCGGCGGAACGTTACGGCTGGTCCGGGCAGAGGGAAGGGCAGCGGCTTCAGCGGCTGTTACTGGGCATGCGCAGTGCCCGGGAGTAGCACATTGCTATGGGGAGGGATTTAATACACCGCCCCCCTCGCCTGGCCCGGGGTCCGCCCCTCCCCCCCACACGACGGCCGGGCCCCGGCCCCCCCATCCCAGCGGGGCGGGCGGGCGGATCATCCTGCAGCTCCACTGGGGCCGAGGCGCCTTCAAGGCTTCTCCCAGGCTCCCTGGGGCAGAGTCACTTTCCTGCCCCCCAGCGCCTCTCATTCCCCGGGGGCTCCGGGTCACAATGTCCCACCGCCCTTCCCCCGCCTGCAGCTCCGGCTTCTCCCCTCCCGCCCCCGCCAGCCACACCAAGGGGATCCCCCGGGCCCCAGTCTCTGTCCCCACCTGGATCCCAGCCGGGGCCGGGGGCAGATCCTGGCTGCAGCTGAGAACAGCGGCTCCGCTGCGGCTCGGGCAGCTCCAGCGCTGCTGGCATCAAGTGGAGAACCAGGAAGCAGCTGTTCAGCCCGGGATCGGTGTCACAATGTGCCAGAGCCCCGCCCCCAGGAGCTGCCCTGCCCATGGGCTGTGCCAGAGCCCCGCCCCCAGGAGCTGCTCCGCCCCCGCTCTGTGCTGGAGCCCCGCCCCCAGGAGCTGCCCCGCCCCTGCTCTGTGCTGGAGCCCCGCCCCGAAGAGCTGCCCTGCCCCCGAGCTGAGCCAGAGCCCCGCCCCTAGGAGCTGTGCGCACCTGGGATGTGTCAGAGCCCCGTCCCCTGGAATTTCCCCATGTTGGGTCTCTGAGCTTTGTTCTCCTGCCGCCTTCTTCCCAGCACCCCCTGCTCCCTTCCTGTGTCTGCAAACACCCCCCGTCCCCCGGGGCCGGCTGCAGTGCTCGCTGAGGCTGACTCCAGTGGCTGAAGTTGCCTCCATCTCTGCTTCACCTGGAGGGGGAGAGACAAAGAGAGGAGATGGTCCCAGGGTGTGAAACGAGAATCAGAGGGCAAGGAAAGAAGAACTGTTTGGAAAGGTGGGGTTTTTTTGTGGGGCGGGGGTGAGCCAGAGGGATTCAGAAGAAGTTGGGCAGCAGAGGCTCAGGGAAATTGAGGGGAACCTCCTGGGTGTCTCAGCGTTGCCCAGGGTTTGTACAGCACCTTGCATAATATGGGGTCTGATCTCAGTCATGGTCTGTGCAGCACCTGGGAGCCCTGATGTCTGTTTCCTGATCACAGGCTCTGGGAATGGAGAGAGGGAAACCTCAGCACCTGAAGGTTAATGCAGCCCTGTGTGCAACCCCTGCTAGGGTGATCCGACAGCAAATGTGAAAAATTGGGATGGGGGTGGGGTTAATAGGCACCTATATAAGAAAAAGACCCAAAAATCGGGACATCTAGTCATGCTAGTCCCTGCTGTTCTCATAAGGGGTAGGCTTAGAGAGGGTTTGGCTACACTTGCAGCTGTCCAGCGCTGGGAGTTAAAGCTGTCTTCCTACAGTTGTTTAGGGAAAGCGCTGCAGTGTGGACACACTGACAGCTACCAGCACTCTGTCATGGCCACATTTGCAGCGCTGTTGGGAGTGGTGCATTATGGGCAGCTATCCCAGCATTCAAGTGGCTGCAATGTGCTTTTCAAAAGAGGAGGGTGGGGTGGAGTGTGACACGGAGCGTGGGGGAGACAGAGCGAGTGGATTTTTGGAGCTGACACTGTGTCAGCTCCCTGCCTGGCAAGTTCAAGCCTCCTCCCCCACCCCTCTCTCATTCACTAAATGCAAATAGCCGCCTTTGTTCTTTTCCTCACAGACCAGATAAGCCGCTGATCCAAAACAGACCCCCCTCCCCCGTGCCCACCCGGCTGCTTCTCTCCTCAAGCAAACACCAGCTGTGGGTGTTCCAAAGGGATCCCCCTGCCTCTGCTCATTCACTGCAAACAGTAACTGTGTTTGGTTTTTAGATAAGCAGCTCCGGGAGCCTTGAGCTCACAGCAAAGCAAACAGAGGCATCACACCAAAACAAAGAGCGTTATCTCTACTTAAAAGCATTATGGGAAGGTTCCGGAGGTCAGTGACAGCGTAGTAAGATTAATCACTGTTTACACTGGCACCCCAGCGCTGCATCACCAGCTCTGTTCTCTTTATTCCTCTCGTCGAGGTGGAGCACATGCAGCACTGTAGCCAGGGAGATACAGCGCTGTATGTGGCTTGCCAGTGTGGACGGGGAGTAAGTTACAGCGCTGTAAAGCCACCACCTGCACTGTAACTCTCAAGTGTAGCCAAGGCCTGAGTTGTAGTAATAATAGCAGCCAAGAATCTGGTGGCACCTTCTAGACTAACAGACGTATTGGAGCATGAGCTGTCGTGGGTGAATACCCACTTCGTCAGATGCAACAATAGTCCCATATGGGCTAGTGGTCAGGATTCCTGGTTTTCACCCAGGTGGCCTGGGTTCAGCTTCTGGTGTGGGAAGAGTGCAGAGCTTTTGCCCAGAGTGGAGGCAGGAAATGAAAGGAACAGGAAGGGATCCTGCCAGCAGTGGAGTTAGACAGTGTAGGGAGGGGACCGCAGAAGTGGGGGTGGGGCAGTGGTTTGGGGGGAGATGAGGGAAGGATCCCAGCAGTGCGGGAAGTTGACAACCTGGAGAGCACAGGCCTGGAATGGGGACCTGGAAGAGTGAATGTGTCCCTCTAAACCCATCAACTGCAGACTAGGCAGGCTTGGAAGAATTGTGTATTTGTTGGTAAATGTCAATTTCTGTGTAAACACACAACCCAATGGCAAAATATTTCCATCAATAATCATCAAAATTGACAGATGGGCAAAGTAAGAAACATGGTGCTTGAGAACTTATCATGTTGTAGGAGCAGCAGTGATCTGTATGCTCTGTATAACCTGTATGCTCAAAAGGTCTGTTAAACTCCCCGAGCTTGTGTCCTTTCCCGCTTTGAATGCCTGTGAAGTGGCTTTCCCACTCTCCTTTGTACCTCCAGTGAATGCCCTTCACCCGGCCCATCTGGCCAGTGGTTCACTGTGTTACATTCTATTGCACCTCAGGGAGACTGATCTTCATCGCACCGTCCATCGCTGCGCTGTGGGACACTTACCTTAAAGGATCCTGACATCTCCACTGCCAGGCCTGTCCTGGGAGCGTGAGTATGAGTGTGACACCCTCTCCCATCCCTTCTTTTGAGCTTAGCTATCAAGCTAATAAATGTGCTGCTTTCTGCCAAACTCTGGGGGGGGAGGGGCATTATTAGTCCTCTCTAAGCTTACTAACTGACCCAATTTTGGGTAACACAAGCAACATTGTTTGATCTGTTATTGTACCAAAGGGGGAGATGGTTGTCTATAAAGGAGGGTGAAGACTAAATGCCTCTGATGAGAATGGGATTTGAACCCATGCAGGCAGAGCATAATGAGGTAGCAGTCCATCACCTTAACCACTCGGTCACCTCATCTGAGCTGTCAAAAAATGGACAGGAGGAGAAATCTAAGGCCGGCAGAGATAGGGACACTAAGGAGTTTTTAAATAGTAAGCGAAAGCAGGGTCTGAATGAGCTCCCCTCTCTCACCTAGTGAGGAGCTGGGGAAAGACTTCCGGAACAGACCGTGTTTGCATAGACACACCTACTCTGCCTAGCTATGCAGCATGATGGGGCCGCTTCCCCAAAATGACCAGTTTGGGATGGTCTTGGGTTACAAATGACTTTAGGATTGAGTGGAATGAAATGTTATTCTCCTTCCTGTATGAGTGAAGGGCAGCAGAACATACCTAGTCCGTCCTGATGGAGGGGTAGGTGAGCGAGGAATAGCTTTTATTGGACTGCAGAGAAGTGATTGAGGACGTCACCCTAAACCAGTGGTCCCCAAACATTTCACATTGTGCCCTCTTAGCCATGGCTGTGGCCCCTCGGAAGCCACGGTCAAGAACCGGGGCTGGGAGGAGTGGGGCTGTTGCTTGCTGGGGTGAGGGGTGCGGACAGGGGTAAAGGGGTCGACGCCGGGCTGGGAGCCAGAGTCTCAGGCTGAGGGTGGGGTTGGGGAAGAGCTGTGGCAGAGTGGTGCTCCCTCCCTGCCCTCTATGTGGGCTGGCTCAGGTCCTGAGGTGCCCCCATGAATGTTCCTCTGTGTCCCCCTAGGAGTCGCACCCCACATTATGGGGACCACTGAACCCTACTCGCTAAGCCGGGGCTAGTGATGCCAAACCCCCGGGAAAGGGAGAACAAGTGTGGGGGCCCCAGCACCAGAACCATGCCCCTACCTTCTGTCTGTGGCTCTACCCCCTTCCACCCATGGCCCCATCCACTGTCACTTCTGTTCCACCCCTTCCCCCACCAGCCCCACCCTATCACTCCTTTACCCCTGCCTCGCTGTGGCCCTGAGACCAGAGAAGCTCTGTGCCCCTGCTGCAGCCCCCGGGCTGTAGCAGGGAGTGGGAGCTCCTCCAGCCCTGGGGCTGACATAGGGGAGACTTTTCCAGGGGGACCTAACTTGGCCAGGGCCCCTGATCATGGGCCCCACTGTCCCCTTGGCAGTGCAAGGTTTGGGGAGGCTGAGCCCCCTTGTCATAAACAGATAGCTAAGGGTTAATGTTCTTTTACCTATAAAGGGGTAACACCAGTAACCTAAAACACCTGACCAGAGGACCAATCAGGAAACAAGACTTTTTCAAATCTGGGTGGAGGGAAGTTTGTGTGTGAGTTCTTTGTTCTTTGTCTTGTGTCTGTGGCGTCTCGGCTATGAGAGTGATTTTTCTATCTCCTGCCTTTCTAATCTTCTGTTTCCAAGTTGTAAGTACAAAGATAATAAGACAATAAGTTTATATTGGTTTTTTTTGTATTTACATGTGTGTAGTTGCTGGAATGTTTAAATTGTATTCTTTTTGGATAAGGCTGTTTATTCATTTTTTTCTTTTAAGCAAATAACCCTGTATTTGTCACCTTAATACAGAGAGACCATTTTTATGTCCTTTTCTTTCTTTTTATATAAAGCTTTCTTTTTAAGACCTGTTGGATTTTTTCTTTAGTGGGGACTCCAGGGAATTGAGTCTGCAGCTCACCAGGGAATTGGTGGGAGGAAGAAGTCAGGGGGAAAATCTCGTTGTGTTAGATTTACTAGCCTGACTTTGCATACCCTCTGGGTAAGGGGGAAGAGAGATTAGCTATCTTGGTACTTCTATTTCCAGGACTGGAAACAGGGAGGGGGGAGTCCCTCTGTTTAGATTCACGGAGCTTGCTTCTGTATATCTCTCCAGGAACCCAGGGAGGGAACACCTGGAGGGGAGGAGGGGGAAGGGAAATGGTTTATTCCCCTTTGTTGTGAGACTCAAGGCATCTGAGTCTGGGGGTTCCCCGGGGAAGGTTTTGGGGAGACCACAGCGAGCCCGGCACTGTATAAATCCCTGGCTGGTGGCAGCTTTACCAGGTCCAAGCTGGTAACTAAGCTTGGAGGTTTTCATGCTAACACCCATATTTTGGACGCTAAGGTCCAAATCTGGGAAAAAATGTTATGACACCCCTCCCCCCTGAGCCTCCATTACGAGCCGCCCAGGCTACCACTGCTCAGTGTGTGGCCAGTCTCTGTGTTTTCTGCTGCTCGTTCTGGGGAGCCTGGCCGGCCTTAGGGGGTGGTGCCCCCCGATAGCCGTCCAGGGCTCCAGGGGTCAAAGGGCACCGTGTGGCAGTGCAAAGGTGCTCACTGCTCTCCCCTGCCCCAATGCTCCTCCATGGGTCCATAGAGGTTTGAGGGGAGTAAGGAGCAACCCTATGTGCTCCATGCGTCCTGGTCACTTTTCCCACTTGGGCTGTGCTGTGAGGGGAGCATCAGAAGCTGCTGCTCTCTGCCCTCCCGCTATGCAGCCCGGCTGAGGAAAGTGACCTGGATGCAGGGAGCTCGGATGATCTCACTTCTTGCCCCCACATCCCACAGCCCCTAGGGGTGCCCAGATGAGCAGCGTTCCAGGGAGGAGTGGGGGGCAGCAATGCCAGCTGCTCCATGCACACAGGTCAGTCTCCCCATGTGGGTGCAGGAGGGGGTGCAAGGGTTTCTGTGATGCCTATTCTATCAATATCGTCACTCAATACCAGGCACTCAAATTCACCAGTCTTAGTACTTAGACGTTTAGCGTTTGTATTTAAGCACTTCTAAAATGTGTCCCATTTTAGCTGTCTGCTATTACATGATGTAATTGAGGGAGACTCTTTCATTTCACTGTTTCTCATCAGAACCTACCTGTACATTATCATCTTCCATCCTCTCCACCTTACTAGGCTATAGAGAATCCCTGTGAATAGTTCCTCTCCTAATGGATGTCTCTGTCTGAACCCTGTGCTCCTCAGCGCCTGTCGGCTTTCCCCAGCTCTGAGGCTGTGTCTACACCGCGCACCTTACCACGGTGCAGCTGTGCCACTCTAACCATGCCATTGTAAGGTGCGCTGTGTGGCCGTCCTTATCGCTGAGAGAGAGCTTCCCCGGCAACAAAGCCAAACTACCTCCAATGAGGGGCAGGAGCTTTGTCACCGGGAGCACAGCTCCACCTATGATGCGCTGTTCACACTGCCGCTTTTCATGGCTCAAATTTTGGCATTCGGGGAGTGTTTTTTCTCACCGCAGAGAGACAAAGTTTTTAGCAACAAAAGCCGAAATTAAAAAAAACTCCTCTGCAACCTATTTAATTTTACCTTTATACAACCTTTATACTGCCTCCAGTTCTGGTATCCTCATTTGAAAAAGATGTTGTGAAATTGGAGCTAGGGCAGCAAAGAGCCACCAAATGTTCTGAGGGCTGGAGAAAAATGCCTTCCAGTGAGCTATTGAAAGAGCTCAACCTGTTTAGCTTATCAAAAGAAGATTGAAAGGTGATTTCATTGAAATGTTGAAGGGCCTTAATGGAGAGAAAAGATTGGGTATTTACGGGCTCTTGAATGGAGCAGAGAAAGGCATAACAAGACCCAATGGCTGGAAAGTGAAAAGAGACAAATTCATATTACAACTGAGGCACAATAGTCAACAGCGAGGATGATTCACCACAGGAGCAAGCTACCAAAAAAAGTGGTGGATTCACCATCTCCTGATGTCATTTAATGAAGACTAGATGCCTTTCTGGAATGTGTTTGCCCCCAAAGTAGCTGTTATGTCATACAGGAGGCCTGTGATATGCAGGTTAGATGCTCTAATGGTGTCTTCTGACCATGAAGTCGACTAATTTCTGAAAAACTGAGTGTAGCATTGGGAGCAGCGTCTGATGTTTTCCTGTCTAGCCGGCTTGCTGCCTAGAACGAACGCTCCTTGAGTGGGGTGATCCACAGGGAGTAGCTCAAACCTCCAAAGTGCCTGGCCAGGGGCAGGACATTAGCCCAGCAAGGGAGGGGTGTGGCAGTGACATCACAAAGGCCGTTTGCAGGACCTCAGACTATTGGTCAAAGGTGGTGGGGAGGTGGTGACCTCACAGAGAGATGCTGACATCAGCCAGGCAGGACAGGGGCGAGGGGCCAGGGAAACCTCAGAGACCTCTGTGGCTTTGCTTCAGCACGTTTCCTTCTCCAGGTCTCTCTTTGAGGACTGAGAGATTATTTGGGGTCATGGACGTGAGCGCCAGGAGGAATCTCTTCCGAGTTTCCTCCTTCCCTTGTAGTGATTTTACTAGAAAACAGCCGTCCCTCTTTAGAAGGTAAGAGCCTCCTGGAGGTTTGAAACCTGTTCAGTCTGATCTATCTGGTGACAAGTGAATTCTAGGCATGGAAAACACGAGCTTAAGGAGGCAGAATTTTATTGCGCACCTGGGATTTTGTCCCTTAGAATCGCTGGGGACATTAGGGTTTGTCCTTTTTGTTTCACCTCTTCCTCCATCCCTCCCCCCTCTTCTTCTCTTGCTTCTTTTGTCCTTTCTCCTGTTCCCTTCCCAACAACAGGACGGAGGTGTGTGTGTGTGTGTTGCAGGGAAGTCCTCTGCAGCTCCCACTATGGAAGGTCCACCGAAAAATGTGGGACTGAAATAGTGCTCGGGCAGTGATCCCCACCCGTGACCTGGGCCATCCTTTGGGCTCTCTGGTGAGAACCCTCAGCCTCCCATCCTCCGTCTCTACCCTGATTGGTTGAGCAGGGGGATGTTGACAGGGAGGAGACTCAGGTCCTTGTTGTTCTCTTTTAAGATCAAGTAAATAAATCAGAACCAGTTCTATCTTTGATTAATTTTGCTGCTTCTCTGCATTAATTGTCTCTGAGCAGTTGATGATTCCCTCTAACATTGCAGTTCTCCTCAAATACTTGCTGAATAATTACTGTCACTGTTGTTGGTCTGGAGCTCATTTGAGAGCACAGTATTCAGGTCATTCAATGTCTGAAATTCAAGATCCGATGGTTTGTTTGAAAATCAGGGCTCTTCGGTCCTATTCCCAACACTGCCTCTGACGGGCTGTGTGACCTAAGACAAGTCAATTCTTCTTTCTCAGCCTGAGCTTCTCCCTCTTTCAAGTAGGGATAATAATGATCCGCTCTTACCTACCTCATGGTGGGTGAAGGATGCGGATCCATTTGGGAGTGTCACTAGAAGTAGTGCATAATATGAAGTTTCCCAGATTATGACATAATAGATTAGCTGAAATCGTCTATTTTATTTGTATTTTTTTATTTTGAAATTGTTAATAGTAGCAACGACTTAGCTCAGATTGAAGCATCTTATCTAATGGTTGAGATGTAAGTGTCTCCTCTTTGTGTGCGAGGAGACAATTTAACACACTCTGACAAAGAGGAGATGCTTTTGTTTTGCAAGAAAATATTTTTGCAAAGATCTTTCATCCCACTTGTTATGATTTTGAGAAACAAACTGGTTTAGTCTAAATGGGATTTTCGGACAGAAACGGTTTGAATGAAATTTTCCCACCATCTCGATTCCTGGGCTCTGGGGTGTTTTCATCTGTTAGAACAGGAGTCAGAACTGGTTGCTTCTCTTTCTGGCTCTGCCATCGCCTTGTTGTGTAGGCCTTGGGTAGGTCACTTCCCTTCTCACATCTGTCCAATCGGAACAGGAACAGTTCTCAAACTATGGGCAGTTTAGAGCCCAAGTGAGATAAGGGGTATTAAAGCCCTCTGTGAAGGAGAAAGGGGAGTTTCACAGTGTTTAGCACCAAGGAATTCTAAAGTTTGCTAAAATGTCTAGTCTGTGGAAACAAGAAATGGTCGGGGCCAAACTTATTAACCACTGCCTTTTTAAAGCCCATTCAAAGATGTGAGTCCCTATCTTTTAGGTACCTGTGGTTCTTTGCCAGCAGCAGAGAAGAGGTTCCTGCCTCCGTTTTTGTGGCCTTAACAAACCAGGTGTTGTGCCCCAGTTCTCGTCTGAGACCCCTGAAAAAGAACATCTTCCCATCCATGAACAAGACAGGACCTATCTTTCAAAGGGGAACAAAAAGACCTCTGGGACTTACAGACTAGCTAGCCTGACTGCCATAGCTGGAGAGATCCTGCAATACATTCTTAAACACTCAGTTTGTCAGCAGCACCTACAGGATGATTTGGTTCTTATGACTAGTGAGCGTGGAATTGTCAAGAACAAATCGTTCCAAACCAATCCTCTTTCCTTCTTTGGCAGGGTTCTGGGCCTGGTAGAGGTGAGTAAACAATAGATGGGATCTAGCTTGGTGTTACTAAGGCTTTCGACACAGTCCCATAGGACATTCTCAGAAGCAAACGAGGGAAATGCAGTCCAGCTGCAATCAGTGTAATGTGGGTGCAGAGCTGGTTGAAAGCCAAGACTCCAGGAGCCCTTCTCCATGTTTAGCTCCCCAACGGGGAGGGTGAACCTAGTGGGTCTGGCAGGGATCAGTCCGGTGTCAGGTACTATTCTATATTTTCATGAATGATTTGGAAAATGGAGTGGAGAGCATGCTCCTAAAGTTTACAACTGACACCAAGCACTTTGGAGCACAGGATTGAAATTCAAAACACCCTTAACAAATTGGAGACTTGGTCTTCTTGAGCCAAACTCCATGGTTAGGGCTCTCTCTCTACACTGGGCTGAAGTGAAACCCCAGAGCCAAGCACTCCTCCTGGGCAGTGAGCTCCGACCTTGAATGGTCAGATGCTGCTTAGCACTGTCAGAGCAGCTTTTGCTGGGGGATTCTCCCAGCACTTTCCAATAGCGGGAAGGTATGAAATCCCCATTTGACTGCTGGGGACAGAGCCCGAGAGTGGGGAGCAACTTGCCCAAAGTCCCCAGAAAAAGGAAAACAACCAGCAGAGGAACCAATAGGAAACCCAGCAATGGAACTCAGGAGTCCTGGGGGTGTGCTGTGGTGACCAGATGTCCCAATTTTATAGGGACAGTCCGAATTTTGGGGTCTTATCTAGGATCCTATTACCCCCCACGCCGTCCCGATTTTTCACACTTGCTGTCTGGTCACCCTAGGGTGTGCACATGTGTGGGTCCCAGCTGCTCCCTGCCCCCCTCATTGAAGCAGATGTGCAGGGTTACTGCCCTGGGAAGTGCAGGGCACCAGTGGATGTGGGGTTGGCTGGAGGTAGGGTCTGGCTTCAGGCAGGGCAAGGGCTGCGTGGCTGGCTGGCTTCAGGCAGGGGGGTGCATCAGGGGTTGGCTGGAGACAGGGCAGGGAGGATGCGGCTGGTGCAGGCAAAGCAGAAGGTGCAGGGCTGGCTGGAGACAGAGGCTGACTGCCGGCAGGGCAGGGCAGGGGGTGCAGGGCTGGCTGCAGGCAGGGCGTGGGGCAGGGCCGTTGCAAGGAAGTTTCATGCCCTAGGCGAAACTTCCACCTTGCACCCTCCCCCCCCCGCACCCCTGCCCTGAGGCGCCCCACCCGTGGCAGCTCCCCCCTCCACCCTGAGGCTCCCCTCTTGTGGCAACTCTCCTGCTCTGCCCTGCGGCACCCCCGTCGCCCGAGCTCACCCCTGCTCCGAGCACGAGCACCCCGAGCACGCCGTGGCCGCTTCACTTCTCCCACCTCCAAGGCTTGCGGCGCCTAAGCCTGCCAGGCAGTCAGGCACCCTCCTCTGAGCCACAGCAGCCCTGACAGTTGACGATAGAGGCACCTTAACCCCTGAGTTCCTTCAATGTGTCCCCCTCGGGGGTCCAGCTCCGATCACCAGATACTCGGGGTATGTCTATACCACCTGCCGAAACGGTGGGCAGCGATCGATCCAGCGGCGGTTGATATATCGCGTCTAGTGTAGATGCAATACATTGAGTGCTCTCCCCTCGCCTGCTGTACTCCAGCTCGGTGAGAGGCGCAGGCAGAGTCTGCGTGGAGCTGCAGCAGTCAACTCACCGAGACTGTGACATTATAATTGTTAGGCCTGAATAAAGATATAGCAGACAAAACCAGGTATGCCAACCTGACCAAAGTCAGGCTAACAGAGGTTTGTGGGTAATCCCTGAGTGGAAAACACTGAGAGGCGGCAGCATGTCTCACAAGCGCTGGGAAAAAGTGAGATAAGAGAGAAGCTGCATTCCTGGCATAGTACCAGATGTGCTGTGTTCGGGCAGCTCCTTCGAAGAACTGATAAGAGTCCTAGTTTCCCAGCCTCCTTGTTTTCGCTCCCTGGTTTTGTTCTTTGTTTGTTTTTAACTCCCCTACATTTCTAACTTTAGGCATGCATGTATACTAAAGGTGTCTAGTTTCTAGTAGTTAGAAGAAGGGGGTGGATTGCTCCAGTGAATAATTTATGACGCGACGGAACTGTCTATATAGGCTTATACTAAGATGTAAAGAGCAGGCTGGTTCTCTCTGGAGACGAGCTGCTCTCTATTGATGCGTGCACTTGTCAATAAAGAGCTTTTGATCGGACCTTGCTGGTGTTGCCTGTCTCTCTCGCGGTCAGACAACGAACTTTGCCGTCTGGGTTAGAGTCCCTGACATAAGTATAATCTAATATCTCATTGAAAGGTGACAGGGCCAGAAAGAGTTAATTAACTCACCTCACCGACTGACCTGACCCGTGGGTGAACCTTAAAAACTGGTTAACAAGATATGTAAATGAACAGAGCTTTGAAATGCAAGTCTGCAGTGTTAGAGGTAGAAGGGGAGGTGTTTGCTCAGGTCTTGTGATGTCAGCAAACAAGTCTTGTCTATTGCTCTAGTTTTAATTCAAAGAGCAAAAAAAGAATATTAACATTTATGATGATACTTGAGTGAAATAGTATTATTGTCTGTGTCTCTTTGAAGGTTGTGGTAATCTGTATCTGAACTGTTTGATGGATGTACTAATTGCCAGGATGTTTGGAAGAAGAGTTAAGCCTATTGTTTTCTCAGGCTGAAAGGCTGCTGGAAATGTTTAAGAACCTGGGACACGATCCTTCTTCATCTCAGATCTGCTTTGGGTTTCAAGAGGGGGAAACCTTAAGCCACAAGGATTGAGATCCCCAGTCATTGACTGGAGCCACCCTGAATATGGACATTGGATTATAACCTATGGACTATTTCTAAAAGGACTTTTGGCAACTACAAGCTCATGTCTACTTTGTATCTGAACCTCAAAAATTGAATTCAAGTCTATATGTCTATTAATCTTTTAACCAACACTCTCTCTCTCTCTTTTCTTTTCTAATAAATTTTAGCTTAGTTAATAAGAATTGGCTATAGCATGTATTTTAGGTAAAATCTAAGTTATAATTGAACCTGGTTATGTGGCTGATCCTTTGGGATCGGAAGAATCTTTTCTTTTATATGATGAAGTAAGATTTTCAGGAATCATCATCATATCTAACAGGTGTGTCTGGACGGAGGCCTGAGGCTGGGTACTTTAAGGGAACTGCGTGGTTTAAACTTCTAAGTAACCAGTGAGGTACTACAGAAGCTGTTTTGTGCTGGCTTGGTAAATCTAAGTATTGAAATAACCAGCAGCGTTTGGGATTTGTCTGCCCTGTTTTGTTTGCAATTCACTCTGATTGAGTGAGCTGAGCTGGCTCCCACGGGCAGCACCGTCACACCTACAGCCAGGCTGCAGAGGTCCGGGGGATCTTAGGGGCCTTGGGGTGCACAGATACCTATGTCCAGGCCATAGCGGTCCCTGGGGGGCTTAGAGAGTTTGGGGGGGACACAGATACCAATCTCCATGCTCTATGGTCCGATGGGGGCTTAGAGGGTTCGTTGGGGGCACATATTCCTACATCCAGGCTGTAGGGTTACCAGGGGGGCTTAGGGAATTAGTGGGGGGCAAAGATACCTACGTCCAGGCTGGAGGCATCCTGGGAGTCTTAGGGGATTTGTGGGGGCCAAAGACACCTATGATGTCCAGGCTGTAGGGGTACCAGTGGGTTTTAGGGGTTCGAGTAGGCACAGATACGTATGTCCAGGCTGTATCGTTCCCAGGGGGAGTTAGAGGTTTCGTGAGGGGCACAGATATCTACGTCCAGATTGTAGAAGTCCCGAGAGGGGGGGGTTAGGGGGGTTGTGGGAGTGCAAATACCTATGTCCAGGCTGTAGGGGTTCCTGGGGGCTTAGAGGGTTTCTGAGGGGCACATATACCTACGTGCACACTGGAGTGTTGCAAGGGGCTTATGGAGTCTATATGGGGAACAGATACCAATGTTCTGGCTGTATAGGTCCCTCGGAGGCTTAGGGGGTTTGTGGGGGGCACAGATACCTAAGTTCAGGCTGGAGGGATCTCTGAGTGTCTTAGGTGTTTGGTGGGAGGCACAGATACCTACGTCCAGGCTGCAGGGGTCTCGGAGGGGCTTAGGGTCTGTCACGGAGTGTGGGGGAGTCCGGTCCTGCACCCCTCTTCCTGGGACTCACAGTGACTCTCAGCCAGCCAGTAAAACAGAAGGTTTATTGGACAACAGGAGCGAAGGATACAGCAGAGCTTGGAGGCACAAGCAGGACCCCACAATCAAGTCCTTCTAGGGGTTCAGGAAACTTAGTTCCCAGTTTGGGAATCCCTGAATTCAAACCACCCAGACCAAAACCGAAACTGAACTAACCCAACTCCCTCCAGCCGGCCATTTGCTGTGTCCAGCTTCCCGGGCAAAGGTGCTGACCCCTCCCCCCGCCTAGCTCAGGTTACAAGCTGAGCACGTGTCCGGTCCTAAAGTCACCCCCTGCTCTCCCATCCCCCACACAGACAGTCCCTACTCCATCACAGTAATGCACAGAGCATTTCCCGCATGGAGCAACAGTGTCACCATGTGGCCACGCACGGTAACGCACAGAACATTTCCCATATGGAGCAACTGTGACACCGTGTGGCCAGGCAGGGTAATGCACAGAGCATTTCCCACATGGAGCAACATTGACGCCTTGTGACCACACCAGCTTATGGACAGAGCATTTCCTGCATGGAGCAACAGTGACACCATGTGGCCATGCAGGGAAATGCCCAGAGCATTTCCTGGATGGAGCAACAGTGATTCCATGTGGCCACGCAGGGTAATGCACAGAGAATTTCTCTCATAGAGGAACAGTGACAACATGTGGCCATGCAGGGTAATGCACAGAGCATCATGCCTATGTAGAGGCTGTAGAGATCCCTGGGGGGCTTAAGGGTCGTGGGGGGCACAGATAGCTACGTCCAGGCTGGAGACATTCTAGTGGGCATTAGGGGCTTCATGAGGGGCACAAATATCTACGTCACGGCTGGAGAGGTCCCTGGATGGCTTAGGGGGTTGTGGTGAGCATAGGTACATATGTCCAGGCTGCAGGGGTCCCAGAGGGACTTAGGGGGTGTCACGTAATGTGGTGGAATCTAGCCCTGCACCCCTCTTCCTGGGACACACCGTGACTCAGCCAGCCAGTAAAACAGAAGGTTTTTTTGGCCAACAGGAACGAAGGATACAGCAGGGCTTTTGGGCACAACCAGGACCCCTCAATCGAGTCCTTCTGGGGGTTCAGGAAGCTTAGTTCCCAGTTTGGGATTCCCTGAATTCCAACAACCCAGCTCCAAACCAAAACTGAACTAACTCCCTCCAGCCAGCCCCTTCCTTTATTCAGCTTCCTGGGCAAAGGTGCTAACCCTCTCCCAGCTGCCTAGCTTAAGTTACAGGCTTAGGTCCTGTCCCTCACCCAAAGTCACCCGCTGCTCTCCCATCCCCCACACAGACAGTCCCCACTCCATCACAGTAATGCCCAGAGCATTTCGCGCATGGAGCAACAGTAACACTGTGTGGCCATGCAGGGTAATGCCCAGAGCATTTCCCCCGTGGAGCAACAGTGACACCATGTGGCCACACAGGGTAATGCACAGAGCATTTCCTGCATGGAGCAAGAGTGACACCGTGTGACCACACAGGGTAATGCACAGAGAATTTCCCGCATGAAGCAACATTGACACCCTGTGACCACACCAGGTAATGGACAGAGCATTTCCTGCATGGAGCAACAGTGACACCATGTGGCCATGCAGGGAAATGCACAGAGCATTTCCTGGATGGAGCAACAGTGATTCCATGTGGCCACGCAGAGTAATGCACAGAGCATTTCTCTCATAGAGGAACAGTGACAACATGTGGCCATGCAGGGTAATGCACAGAGCATCACGCCTATGTAGAGGTTGTAGAGATCCCTGGGGGACTTAGGGGTCATGGGGGGCACAGATAGCTACGTCCAGGCTGGAGACATTCTGGTGGGCATTAGGGGCTTCATGAGGGGCACAAATATCTACGTCAGGGCTGGAGAGGTCCCTGGATGGCTTAGGGGGTTGTGGTGAGCATAGATACATACGTCCATGCTGTAGTGGTCCCTGGGGGTTTAAGGAGTTGGTAAGGGTCACAGAAATCTACGTATGGTCTGGAGGGGTCCCTGGGGGACTTAAGGGTTTGTGGTTGCGCAGATACCTACGTACCGGTTGGAGGGGGCCCTGGGGAGCTTAGGGGGTTTGTGTGGCGTACACATAGCTATAACCAGGCTGGTGGGGGCCCTATGGGTCTTAGAAGGCTGGTGGGGGGCAGAGATACCTATGTAGGGACTGGAGAAGTCCTGGGGAGGGCTTTGGGGGTTCCTGGAAGTCACAAATATCTACGTCCAGGCTGGAGGAGTTCTGGGGGTATTAGGGAGTTGTGCGGGGGCACAGATACCTATATCGAGGCTGTAGGGGTCCTGGGGTTGCTTTGGGGAATTTTGGGGTACAGATACCTACTTCCATGCTGTAGGGGTCGCTGGGAGGATCAGTGGGTTCGTGAGGGTGCACAGATATCTACGTCCGGTCTATAGGGATCCTGGGGGGGGTTTAGGGGTTTGTAAGGGGCACAGATACATTCATCTAGGCAAGAGGGGTCCTAGGGACCTTTGTGGGTTCATGCTGGGCACAGATACCTGCGTCTAGCCTGGAGGGGTTTTGGGGGTCTTAGGAGGGTTGTGTGGGCACAGTTACCTATGTCGATGCTGGAGGGGTCCTGTCATGTCTTAGCGGATTCGTGGGGTCAGAGATACCTACATCTAGGCTGGAGGGGTTCCGGGGGGATTAGGTGTGTTTGGGGGGGGAACAGATACCTACATCCTGATGGTAGGTGGCCCTGGGTAGCTTAGGCGGTTTTTGTCGGTCACAGATACAAACATCCATGCTGTAGGGGTCCCGAGGGACTTTGTGGGGCTCTAGGGGTCACAGATACCTACCTACTGTCTGGAAGGTTCCTGTGGGTATTAAGGGGTGTGTGGGGCATACAGATGCCTACATCTGGGCTTGTGGGTTCCCTGGGGGGCTTAGAGGTTTGTGGAGAGCACAGATACCATTATCCAGGCTAGATGGGTTCTGGTGGGATTAGGGGGTTGTGGGGGGCACAGATACCTATGTAAGCAGAAGCAGGATGAACTCTACCCTCCCATCTGGTGGTGAATTATGGCAAGTGTGGAAAAGGATTTCAGGGTCTGATCATGTTTGCATAGACACACTCACCGTGCGTGACACGGCCACGGCAGCCTGGGATGGTTACTTTGGCAGCTATGGTATCCCCAGTTTATTTGTTGTTGGGGTGTGAGATGTGGAGTGTTGTCACCCTGATTGTGTGGATGAGGAACTGTGAAACAGCTTTGAGACAGGGATTCTCACCATCAGTTGAGTGGCACTCACTAGACAAGGGAGTGGGCTCGTTGGGTGAGCTAGAGTCACCAATTGCACTTTTTTTCTTTTAACAGTTGAATAGCAGTGTTGATTTTTTATTCTCTTAAAAGTTGAGTTTCTAGGTTCTTGAGCTGAAATCAGTGAAAAGATGTATTAGCTTGTGGGAAACTCTGAAACTGTATTGCAGAACACAGTAGTTGACAGACAAGAGCAGTTTGTGCGAGTGTCCCACGGAGTGAGGTGAGTCTAGCAGTTTTGGGGGATAGCTGGAGCAGAACACAGGTCGGCTGGCAGAGCAGCTGGTGGACCGAGCTGAGCAGTTTGTGGGGAAGGCAAAAGCAGAATCCCATGGAGAGGCAGAGCAGTCAGCAGTGGACCACATAATGTGCCCCTTTCTACTCAGGCTGGCAGGAAAAAAAGCCCTGCAGATAGACTCTTGAAGTCTGGGGTTGCGCAACTGTGGGTGATTTTGGGGTTGCTGGACTCTTGAAACGTTGGAGATATTGGACTTTGGAGCCTTGGGGTGATTTGGGGATTGCTGGACTCATGAGCCCAGGGAAAAGGACACGGCCTAGTTGAGGTGTATTCCCAATTTAATGCTATGTTGTTTATCTCACGTTATTAAACATTTTCTGCTACACCCAGACTCTGTGCTTGCGAGAGGGGAAGTATTGCCTCTTTGAGGCACCTAGGAGTGCGTATGTAAAATTTTCCCATGTCACTGGGTGGGGGCTCGAGCTGGTTTGCATTACATTGTAGGCAAGGGACCCCTATGTATTGAACCCAGTCCTTGCTGCTATCAGTTCGGCCTGGCAGAAGGGTTCCACCTACGTCCAGGCTCAAGGGGTCCCTGGGGGGCTTAGGGAGTTCGTGGGGGGCACAGATATCTAGGTCCAGGCTGTAGGGGGTCGGGGGGGGCTCAGGAGTTTGGTGGGGGGCACAGATACCTACGTCCAGGCTGCAGGGGTCCCAGAGGGACTTAGGGGGTGTCACGTAGTGTGGTGGAATCTGGCCCTGCACCCCTCTTCCTGGGACACACAGTGACTCAGCCAGCCAGTAAAACAGAAGGTTTTTTTGGCCAACAGGAACGAAGGATACAGCAGGGCTTTTGGACACAACCAGGACCCCTCAATCGAGTCCTTCTGGGGGTTCAGGAAGCTTAGTTCCCAGTTTGGGATTCCCTGAATTCCAACAACCCAGGTCCAAACCAAAACTGAACTAACTCCCTCCAACCAGCCCCTTCCTTTATTCAGCTTCCCGGGCAAAGGTGCTGACCCCTTCCCAGCTGCCTAGCTTAACTTACAGGCTTAGGTCCTGTCCCTCACCTAAAGTCACCCGCTGCTCTCCCATCCCCCACACAGACAGTCCCCACTCCATCACAGTAATGCCCAGAGCATTTCGCGCATGGAGCAACAGTAACACTGTGTGGCCATGCAGGGTAATGCCCAGAGCATTTCCCCCGTGGAGCAACAGTGACACCATGTGGCCACACAGGGTAATGCACAGAGCATTTCCTGCATGGAGCAAGAGTGACACCGTGTGACCACACAGGGTAATGCCCAGAGCATTTCCCGCATGGAGCAAGAGTGACACCGTGTGGCCACGCAGGGTAATACACAGAGCATTTCCTGCATGGAGCAACAGTGACACCATGTGGTCACGCAGGGTAATGCACAGAGCATTTCCCGCATGCAGCAACATTGACACCTTGTGACCACACCAGGTAATGGACAGAGCATTTCCTGCATGGAGCAACAGTGACACCATGTGGCCACGCAGGGTAATGCACAGAGCATTTCTCTCATAGAGGAATAGTGTCAACATGTGGCCATGCAGGGTAATGCACAGAGCATCACGCCTATGTAGAGGCTGTAGAGATGCCTGGGGGACTTAGGGGTCG
Organism: Gopherus flavomarginatus; assembly: GCF_025201925.1. Taxonomy (NCBI): domain Eukaryota; kingdom Metazoa; phylum Chordata; order Testudines; family Testudinidae; genus Gopherus; species Gopherus flavomarginatus. The sequence continues at coordinate 1,956,831 of NW_026115061.1, read as the reverse complement.
TGGGGGGCACAGATAGCTACGTCCAGGCTGGAGACATTCTGGTGGGCATTAGGGGCTTCATGAGGGGCACAAATATCTACGTCAGGGCTGGAGAGGTCCCTGGATGGCTTAGGGGGTTGTTGTGAGCATAGATACATACGTCCATGTTGTAGTGGTCCCTGGGGGTTTAAGGAGTTGGTAAGGGTCACAGAAACCTACGTATGGTCTGGAGGGGTCCCTGGGGGACTTAAGGGTTTGTGGTTGCGCAGATACCTACGTACCCGTTGGAGGGGGCCCTGGGGAGCTTAGGGGGTTTGTGTGGCGTACACATAGCTATAACCAGGCTTGTGGGGGCCCTATGGGTCTTAGAAGGCTGGTGGGGGGCAGAGATACCTATGTAGGGACTGGAGAAGTCCTGGGGAGGGCTTTGGGGGTTCCTGGAAGTCACAAATATCTACGTCCAGGCTGGAGGAGTTCTGGGGGTATTAGGGAGTTGTGCGGGGGCACAGATACCTATATCGAGGCTGTAGGGGTCCTGGGGTTGCTTTGCGGAATTTTGGGGTACAGGTACCTACTTCCATGCTGTAGGGGTCGCTGGGAGGATCAGTGGGTTCGTGAGGGTGCACAGATATCTACGTCCGGTCTATAGGGATCCTGGGGGGGGCTTAGGGGTTTGTAAGGGGCACAGATACATTCATCCAGGCAAGAGGGGTCCTAGGGACATTAGGGGGTTCATGCTGGGCACAGATACCTGCGTCTAGGCTGGAGGGGTTTTGGGGTCTTAGGAGGGTTGTGTGGGCACAGATACCTATGTCGATGCTGGAGGGGTCCTGTCATGTCTTAGCGGATTCGTGGGGTCAGAGATACCTACATCTAGGCTGGAGGGGTTCCGGGGGGATTAGGTGTGTTTGGGGGGGGAACAGATACCTACATCCTGATGGTAGGTGGCCCTGGGTAGCTTAGGCGGTTTTTGTCGGTCACAGATACAAACATCCATGCTGAAAGGGTCCCGAGGGACTTTGTGGGGCTCTAGGGGTCACAGATACCTACCTACAGTCTGGAAGGTTCCTGTGGGTATTAAGGGGTGTGTGGGGCATACAGATGCCTACATCTGGGCTTGTGGGTTTCCTGGGGGGCTTAGAGGTTTGTGGAGAGCACAGATACCATTATCCAGGCTTGATGGGTTCTGGTGGGATTAGGGGGTTATGGGGGGCACAGATACCTATGTAAACAGAAGCAGGATGAACTCTACCCTCCCATCTGGTGGTGAATTATGGCAAGTGTGGAAAAGGATTTCAGGGTCTGATCATGTTTGCATAGACACACTCACCGTGCGTGACACGGCCACGGCAGCCTGGGATGGTTACTTTGGCAGCTATGGTATCCCCAGTTTATTTGTTGTTGGGGTGTGAGATGTGGAGTGTCGACACCCTGATTGTGTGGATGAGGAACTGTGAAACAGCTTTGAGACAGGGATTCTCACCATCAGTTGAGTGGCACTCACTAGACAAGGGAGTGGTCTCCTTGGATGAGCCAGAAACACCAATTACATCGTCTTTTCTTTTAACAGTTGAATAGTAGAGCTGGTTGTTGATTTTCTTAATAACTGAAGATCCAGGTTCCTGACCTGAAGTCATTGAAGTGCTGTGTTAAATAGTGGGGGAGTTTGAAACTATATTGCAGAGCAGCTGATGGAGAAGAGCAGTTTGTGGAACACTTGGAATGACTCACGGAGTGAAGTAAGCTAAGCAGTTTTTGGAGACAGCTAGAGCAGATCACAGGTTGGCTGGTGGAGCAGAGCACCTGGTGGACTGAGCTGAGCAGTTTGTGGGAAAGGTAGAAGCAGAATCCCACGGAGAGGCAGGGCAGACAGAAGTGGACCACGTAAGATGCCCCTTTCTACCCAGGCTGGCAGGGGGGAAAACCCGGCAGATAGACTCTTGAACTCTGGGGCTGCGGGAATGTGGGTGATTATGGGGTTGCTGGAGTCTTGAAATATTTGAGGTATTGTACTTTGGACTCTTGGGGTGATTTCGGGATTGCTAGATTCTAGAGCCCAGGGAAAAGGACACGGCCTAGTTGAGGTGTTTTCCAAATTTAATGCTATGTTGTTTATCTCCCGTTATTAAACATTTTCTGCTATACCCAGATTCTATGATTGCGAGAGGGGAAGTATTGCCTCTTTGAGGCACCTAGGGGTGTGTATGTAAAATTTTCCCATGTCATTGGGTGAGGGCTCGATCTGGTTTGCATTACGTAATAGGGAAGGGACCCCTATGTATTGAACCCAGTCCTTGCAGCTATCAATTCAGCCTGGCAGACGGGTTCCACCTATGTTCAGGCTGAAGGGGTCCCTGGGGATTTGAGGAGGTTCCTGGGGGGCACAGAGATCTAGGCCAAGGCTGTAGGGGTACCTGGGGGGCTCAGGGATTTGGTGGGGGGCACAGATACCTACGTCCCAGCTGCAGGGGTCCCAGAGGGGCTTAGGGGGTGTCATGGAGTGTAGTGGAATCTGGCCCTGCACCCCTCTTCCAGGGACACACAGTGACTCAGCCAGCCAGTAAAACAGAGGGTTGTTTTGGCCAACAGGAACGAAGGATAGAGCTGGGCTTTGGGGCACAACCAGGACCCGTCAGTCGCGTACTTCTGGGGGTTCAGGAAGCTTAGTTCCCAGTTTGGGATTCTCTGAATTCCAACTATCCAGCTCCAAAAAAAAACTGAACTAACTCCCTCCAGCCGACCCCTTCCTGTGTCCAGCTTCCCGGGCAAAGGTGCTCACTCTCTCAGCCCTGCCTAGCTCGAGTTACAGGCTTAGGTCCTGTCCCTCACCTAAAGTCACCCCCTGCTCTCCCATCCCCCACACAGACAGTCCCCACTCCATCACAGTAATGCCCAGAGCATTTTGCGCATGGAGCAACAGTGTCACCGTGTGGCCACGCAGGGTAATGCACAGAGCATTTCCTGGATGGAGCAACAGTGAAAGCATGTGGTCACGCAGGGTAATGCACAGAGCATTTCCCCGCATGGAGCAACAGTGACACCGTGTGGCCACACAGAGTAATACACAGAGCATTTCCCCGCATAGAGCAACAGTGACACTATGTGGTCACGCAGGGTAATGCACAGAGCGTATCCTGCATGGAGCAACAGTGGCACCGTGTGGCCACGCACGGTAATACACAGATCATTTCCTGCATGAAGCAACAGTGACACCATGTGCTCATACAGGGTAATACACAGAACATTTCCCCGCATGGAGCAACAGTGACACCGTGTGGCCACACAGGGTAATGCACAGAGCATTTCCTGCATGGAGCAACAGTGACACCGTGTGGCCACACAGGGTAATGCACAGAGCATTTCCTGCATGGAGCAACAGTGACACCATGTGGTGACGCAGGGTAATACACAGAGCGTTTCCTGCATGGAGCAACAGTGACACCATGTGGTCACGCAGGGTAATGCACAGAGCATTTCCTGCGTTGAGCAACAGTGACACCATGTGGCCACACAGGGTAATGCACAGAGCATCGCACCTACGTGGAGGCTGTAGAGATCCCTCGAGGGCTTACGGGGGTTCGTAGGGTCACAGATATCTATATCCAGTATGGGCGGGACCCTGGGAGAGTTAGGGGGCTTGTGAGGGGCATAGGTACTTGCGTCCAGGCTGTAGAGGTCCTGGTGGGGATTAAAGGCTTCCTGGAGGACAGCAATATCTACGTCCAGGCTGAAGGGGTCCCTGGACGCTTAGGTGGTTGTGGTGAGCACAGTGATCCCTGGGGGTATAGGGACTTGGTGAGGGGCACAGGTACCTATGTATGTCCTGGAGGGGTCCCTGGGGGGGGGCTTAGTGGTACTGTAGGAGACACAGATACCTACGTCCAGGCTATAGGCATTCTGGGGTGGCTTAGGGCTTTGGGGGGGCACAGATACCTACATCCAGGCTGGAGGGGTCCCGGGGGGCTTAGGTGGTTTGTGGGGAGGGCACAGATATGTACATCCAGGCTGGAGAGGTTCCGGAGAGGATTAGGGGTTTTTGCGGATGGCAGAGATACCTATCTCCATACTCTAGGGGTCCCGGGGGGCTTAGGGTTTTTTGGAAGGCACAGATATCTATGTCCAGGTTGGAGTGGTTCCTTGGGGGTTTAGGGAGTTCCTGGGGGGCACAGATACCTAGGTCCATGCTGTAGGGTTCCCTGGGTGGATTAGGGGTTTTCTGGGTGGCAGAGATACCTACGTCTAGGCTGTAGGGGTCCCTGGGAGGCTTAGGGGGTTTGTGGGGGGCAGAGATACCTACTTCCAGGCAATAGGTCTTCCAGGGGGAATTAGTGTGTTGGGGGGGCACAGATACCTAGGTTCAGGCTGGAGGGTTCCCGGGGGGGGGGGCTTTCGCCGTTTGTGTTGGGCACAGATATCTGCATCCAGGCTGGAGTGGTCCCTGGGGGGCTAAAGCGGTTTCTGGTGGGCACAGATAACTACCTCCAGGCTGGAGGGGTTTCTCGGCACTTAGGGGTTGTGGGGGCACAGATACTTCCATCCAGGCTGGAGGGTACCTGGGGGGCTTAGCGGGTTCATGTGGGGCACAGATACCTAAGTCCAGACTGGATGGGTCCAGGGGGGGCTTATGGGGTTCAGGGAGCACAGATGCTTATCTCTAGGCTATAGGGGTCCCTGGTGGGCTTAGGGGGTTTTGGGGGGCCCCAGATACCTAAGTCCATGCTGTAGGCGTCCCTACAGGTGCTTATGGGTTCGTGCGGTGCACAGATACTTATGTCCAGTCTGGAGGGGACGGGGGGGTTGGGGTTTCATGAGGGGCACAGATACAAACCTCCAGGCTGTAGGAGTCCCAGGGAGGCTGTGGGGGTGCAGATACCTACATCTAGTCTGGATGGGTCCTTGGGGTTATGGGGGGTTTGTGGGGGGCACAGATACCTAGGTACAGGCTGTCGGTGTCCCGAGGAGATTAGGCGGTTCACTGGGGGCTCAGATACATCCAGGCTGGATGTGTCCCGAGGAGCTTAGGGGGTTTGTGGGGTGCTCAGACACCTGTGTCCAGGCTGTAGGGATCCCTGGGAGGTTAGAGGTTCGTGGGTGTCACAGATAGGGACTTCCAGGCTGAAGGGGTCGCTGGGACGTTTAGGGGGTTTGTGGGAGTACAGATACCTACGTCCAGGCTAAAGGGGTAATGGGGGTGCTTAGGGAATCGGGGTGGACACAGATACCTACGTCCAGGGTCTAGGGGTCCCGAGGGGATTGGGGGTTGAGGGGGGAACAGATGCCTACGTCCTAGCTGAATGGGTCCTGGGTGGTTTAGGAGGTTCGTTGGAGTCACAGATCCCTAAGTCCAGGCTGTAGGGGTTCCTGGGGTATTCGGGGATTTCTGGGGGTCACAGATACCTACGTTCAGACTGGAAGGGTTCCAGAGGGCTTAGGAGATTTATAGGGGGACAGATACCAACATCCTGGCTGTAGGGGTTCCCGTGGGGATTAGGTGGTTTATGGGGGGCACAGATTACTCATAGACTCTAGGACTGGAAGGGACCTCGAGAGGTCATCGAGTCCAGTCCCCTGCCCTCATGGCAGGACCAAATACTGTCTAGACCATCCCTAATAGACATTTATCTAACCTACTCTTAAATATCTCCAGAGATGGAGATTCCACAACTTCCCTAGGCAATCTATTCCAGTGTTTAACTACCCTGACAGTTAGGAACTTTTTCCTAATGTCCAACCTAAATCTCCCTTGCTGCAGTTTAAGCCCATTGCTTCTTGTTCTATCATTGGAGGCTAAGGTGAACAAGTTTTCTCCCTCCTCCTGATGACACCTTTTTAGATACCTGAAAACTGCTATCATGTCCCCTCTCAGTCTTCTCTTTTCCAAACTAAACAAACCCAATTCCTTCAGCCTTCCTTCATAGGTCATGTTCTCAAGACCTTTAATCATTCTTGTTGCTCTTCTCTGGACCCTCTCCAATTTCTCCACATCTTTCTTGAAATGTGGTGCCCAGAACTGGACACAATACTCCAGTTGAGGCCTAACCAGCGCAGAGTAAAGCGGAAGAATGACTTCTCGTGTCTTGTTTACAACACACCTGTTAATGCATCCCAGAATCACGTTTGCTTTTTTTGCAACAGTATCACACTGTTGACTCATATTAAGCTTGTGGTCTACTACGACCCCTAGATCTCCTTCTGCCATACTCCTTCCTAGACAGTCTCTTCCCATTCTGTATGTGTGAAACTGATTGTTCCTTCCTAAGTGGAGCACTTTGCATTTATCTTTATTGAACTTCATCCTGTTTACCTCAGACCATTTCTCCAATTTGTCCAGATCATTTTGAATTTTGACCCTGTCCTCCAAAGCAGTTGCAATCCCTCCCAGTTTGGTATCATCCGCAAACTTAATAAGCGTACTTTCTATGCCAACATCTAAATCGTTGATGAAGATATTGAACAGATCCGGTCCCAAAACAGACCCCTGCGGAACCCCACTTGTTATACCTTTCCAGCAGGATTGGGAGCCATTAACAACTACTCTCTGAGTACGGTTATCCAGCCAGTTATGCACCCACCTTATAGTAGCCCCATCTAAATTGTACTTTCCTAGTTTATCTATAAGAATATCATGCGAGACCGTATCAAATGCCTTACTAAAATCTAGGTATATCACATCCACCGCTTCTCCCTTATCCACAAGGCTCGTTATCCTATCAAAGAACGCTATCAGATTAGTTTGACACGATTTGTTCTTTACAAATCCATGCTGTCTATTCCCTATCACCTTACCACCTTCCAAGTGTTTGCAGATAATTTCTTTGATTACCTGCTCCATTATCTTCCCTGGCACAGAAGTTAAACTAACTGGTCTGTAGTTTCCTGGGTTGTTTTTATTTCCCTTTTTATAGATGGGCACTATATTTGCCTCCTTCCAGTCTTCTGGAATCTCCCCCGTCTCCCATGATTTCCCAAAGATAATAGCTAGAGGCTCAGATACCTCTTCTATTAACTCCTTGAGTATTCTAGGATGCATTTCATCAGGCCCTGGTGACTTGCAGGCATCTAACTTTTCTAAGTGATTTTTTACTTGCTCTTTCCTTATTTTCTCTTCTAAACCTACCCTCTTCCCGTAAGCATTCACTATACTAGACATTCCTTCAGACTTCTCAGTGAAGACTGAAACAAAGAAGTCATTAAGCATCTCTGCCATTTCCAAGTCTCCCGTTACTGTTTCCCCCTCCTCACTGAGCAGTGGGCCTACCCTGTCCTTAGTCTTCCTCTTGCTTCTAATGTATGACAGATACCAATGTCCTGGCTGTAGATGTTCCTCCACGGTGGCCTCAGGGCTGGAAGAGCTCCCACTCCCTTCTATTACCTGGGGGCTGCAGCAGGGGCACAGAGCTTCTCTGGTCTCACTCCTTTACCCCTGCCCCGCTGTGGCCCTGACACCAGAGAAGCTCTGTGCCCCTGCTGCATCCTCTGCGCCATATCAGGGAGTGGGAGCTCCTCCAGCCCTGGGGCCACCGTGAGGGAGACTTTTCCAGGGGGACCCAATTTGGCCAGGGGCCCCCGGGACCCCGACAGCCTGGATGTAGGGTTATGTGCGACCACAGCCCCACTATGTACCCCAGGAACATCTACAGCCAGGACATTGGTATCTGTGCCCCCCGAACCCACAAAGCCCCCCAGGGACCTTTACAGCCAGTATGTTGGTATCTGTGCCCCCCATAAATCTCCTAAGCGCTCCAGGACCCCTCCAGTCTGCACGTAGGTATCTGTGACACCCAGAAATCCCTGAATGCCCCAGGAACCGCTACAGCCTGGACTTAGGTATCTGTGACTCCATCGAACCTCCTAAACCACCCAAGACACCTCCAGCTATGATGTAGGTATCTGTTCCCCCCTCAACCCCCAATCCCCTCGGGACCCCTAGACCCTGGACGTAGGTATCTGTGTCAGCCCCGATCCCTTAAGCACTCCCATTACCCCTTCAGCCTGGACGTAACTACCTGTGACCCCCACGAACCCCCTAAGCCCCCAGGGATCCCTACAGCCTGGACACAGGTGTCTGAGCACCGCACGAACCCCCTAAGCTCCTCGGGACACATCCAGCCTGGATGTATCTGAGCCCCCAGTGAACCGCCTCATCTCCTCGGGACACCGACAGCCTGTACCTAGGTATCTGTGCCCCCCACAAACCCTCTATACCCCCAGGACCCCTCCAGCCCAGATGTAGATATCTGTACCCCCACAGCCCCCTGGGACTCCTACAGCCTGGAGGTTCGTATCTGTGCCCCCCATGAAACCCCAACCCCCCCTGTCCCCTCCAGCCTGGACATAAGTATCTGTGCACCCCATGAACCCATAAGCACCTGTAGGGACGCCTACAGCATGGACTTAGGTATCTGGGGCCCCCCAAAACCCTCTAAGCCCACCAGGGACCACTACAGCCTAGAGATAAGTATCTGTGCCCCCTGAACCCCATAAGCCCCCCCTGGATCCCTCCAGCCTGGATGTAGGTATCTGTGCCCCCCCAAAACCCTAAGCCTCCCCAGAATGCCTATAGCCTGGACGTAGGTATCTGTGTCCCCTACAATACCACTAAGCCCCCCCAGGGACCCCTCCAGAACAAACATAGGTATCTGTGCCCCTCACCAAGTTCCTAAACCCCCAGGGATCACTGTGCTCACCACAACCTCTGAGCCGTCCAGGGACCTCTCCAGCCCCGACGTAGATATTGGTGTCCTCCAGGAAGCCCTTAATCCCCACCAGGACCTCTACACCCTGGATGCAAGTACCTATGCCCCCCACAACACCCCTAACTCCCCCAGAGTCCCGACCATCAGGGACGTAGGTATCTGTGACCCTACGAACCCCCTTAAGCCCCCCAGAATGCCTCCAGCCTGGACGTAGCAATCTGTACCTCCCATGACCCCTAAGCCCCCAGGGATCTCTACAGCCTCTACATAGGTGTGATGCTCTGTGCATTACCCTGAGTGGCCACACAGTGTCACTGTTGCTCCATGCAGGAAATGCTCTGGGCATTACTGTGATGGAGTGGGGACTGTCTGTGTGGGGGATGGGAGAGCAGCGGGTGACTTTAGGTGAGGGACAGGACCTAAGCCTGTAACTCGAGCTAGGCAGGGCTGAGAGAGTGAGCACCTTTGCCCGGGAAGCTGGACACAGGAAGGGGTCGGCTGGAGGGAGTTAGTTCAGTTTTGGTTTGGAGCTGGGTAGTTGGAATTCAGAGAATCCCAAACTGGGAACTAAGCTTCCTGAACCCCCAGAAGGACTCGAGGGAGTTAGTTCAGTTTTGGTTTAGAATTCCTTGGTGCAAAAACACCGTGAAACTCCCCTTTCTTCTTCACAGAGGGCTTCAACACCCCTTTTCTCACTCAGGCTCACAACTGCCCAGAATTCGAGAACTGTCCCTGTTCCCATTGGACAAATGGGAGGAGCCTGAGGTACAGAGAAGGGAGGAGACCTACCCAAGGGCCTACACAGCAAGGCGGTGGCAGAGCCAGAAAGAGAAGCCGCCAGTCAGACTCCTGTTCTAACAGACAACAAATCCCCCCAGAGGCAGGGATAGAGCTCAGGAACTGAGATGGTTGGAAAATTTCATTCCAACCGTTTCTGTCCAAATATCCCATTCAGACTAAACCAGTTTGTTTCTCAGAATCATAACAAGTGAGATGGAAGTTCTTTGCAAAAAGATTTTGTTGCAAAACAAAAGCATCTCCTGTTTGTCACAGTGTGTTAAATTGTGTCATCACACACAAGGAGGAGACACTTAGATCTTGAAAATTAGATAAAATGCTTCAGTCTGAGCTAAGTCATTGCTGCTCTTCCAAAATAAAAAAATACAAATAAAAAAGATTGTTTCAGCTAATCTATTATGTTATAATCTGCTCTGGTAAACGTGATGGGACACCTCATATTATGCACTACTCTTAGTGACACTCTCCAATGGATCCCCATCCTCCACCCACCATGAGGTAGGTAAGAGTGGATCATTATTATCCCTACTTGAAAGCACACCATGGCCGCTTCACTTCTCCTGCCTCCCCTAGACCCTGGACGTAGGTATCTGTGTCAGCCCCGATCCCTTAAGAACTCCCATTACCCCTTCAGCCTGGACGTAACTACCTGTGACCCCCACGAACCCCCTAAGCCCCCAGGGTTCCCAACAGCCTGGACACAGGTGTCTGAGCACCCCACAAACCTCCTAAGCTCCTCGGGACACATCCAGCTCTAAGCCCCCCGGGACCCCTAGAGTATGGAGATAGGTATCTCTGCCATCCGCAAAAACCCATAATCCTCTCTTGAACCTCTCCTGCCTGGATGTACATATCTGTGCCCCTCCCCACAAACCACCTAAGCCCCCCGGGACCCCTCCAGCCTGGATGTAGGTATCTGTGCCCCCCCAAAGCCCTAAGCCCCCCCAGAATGCCTATAGCCTGGACGTAGGTATCTGTGTCTCCTACAGTGCCACTAAACCCCCCCCAGGGACCCCTCCAGGACATACATAGGTATCTGTGCCCCTCACCAAGTCCCTATGCCCCCAGGGATCACTGTGCTCACCACAACCCCCTAAGCGTCCAGGGACCCCTTCAGCCTGGACGTAGATATTGCTGTCCTCCAGGAAGCCTTTAATCCCCAACAGGACCTCTACAGCCTGGACGCAAGTATCTATGCCCCTCACAACCCCCCTAACTCTCCCAGGGCCCCGCCCATACTGGATGTAGGTATCTGTGACCCTACGAACCACCGTAAGCCCTCGAGGGATCTCTACAGCCTCCACGTAGGTGCGATGCTCTGTGCATTACCCTGTGTGGCCACATGGTGTCACTGATGCTCCATGCAGGGAAATGCTCTGTGCATTACCCTGTGTGGCCACACGGTATCACTGTTGCTCCATGCAGGAAATGCTCTGTGCATTACCCTGCGTGACCACATGGTGTCACCGTTGCTCTATGCAGGAAATGCTCTGTGTATTACCCTGTATGACCACACAGTGTCACTGTTGCTCCATGCAGGAAATGATCTGGGCATTACCCTGCGTAGCCACACGGTGTCACTGTTGCTCCATGCAGGAAATGCTCTGTGCGTTACCCTGTGTGGCCACACGGTGTCACTGTTGCTCCACGGGGGAAATGCTCTGGGCATTACCCTGCATGGCCACACAGAGTTACTGTTCTCCATGCGCGAAATGCTCTGGGCATTACTGTGATGGAGTGGGGACTGTCTGTGTGGGGACTGGGAGTGCAGCGAGTGACTTTAGGTGAGGGACAGGACCTAAGCCTGTAACTTAAGCTAGGCAGCTGGGAGGGGGTCAGCACCTTTGCCCAGGAAGCTGAATAAAGGAAGGGGCTGGCTGGAGGGAGTTAGTTCAGTTTTGGTTTGGAGCTGGGTTGTTGGAATTCAGGGTATCCCAAACTGGGAACTAAGCTTCCTGAACCCCCAGAAGGACTCGATTGAGGGGTCCTGGTTGTGCCCAAAAGCCCTGCTGTATCCTTCGTTCCTGTTGGCCAAAAAAACCTTCTGTTTTACTGGCTGGCTGAGTCACTGTGTGTCCCAGGAAGAGGGGTGCAGGGCCAGATTCCACCACACTACGTGACACCCCCTAAGTCCCTCTGGGACCCCTGCAGCCTGGACGTAGGTATCTGTGCCCCCCACCAAACTCCTGAGCCCCCCCCGACCCCCTACAGCCTGGACCTAGATATCTGTGCCCCCCACGAACTCCCTAAGCCCCCCAGGCACCCCTTGAGCCTGGACGTAGGTTGAACCCTTCTGCCAGGCTGAACTGATAGCAGCAAGGACTGGGTTCAATACATAGGGGTCCCTTGCCTACAATGTAATGCAAACCAGCTCAGGCCCCCACCCAGTGACATGGGAAAATTTTACATACGCACTCCTAGGTACCTTAAAGAGGCAATACTTCCCCTCTTGCAAGCATAGAGTCTGGGTGTAGCAGAAAATGTTTAGTAACGTGAGATAAACAACATAGCATTAAATTGGGAAAACACCTCAACTAGGCCGTGTCCTTTTCCCTGGGCTCATGAGTCCAGCAATCCCCAAATCACCCCAAGGATCCAAAGTCCAATATCTCCAACGTTTCAAGAGTCCAGCAACCCCAAAATCACCCACAGTTGCGCAACCCCAGAGTTCAAGAGTCTATCTGCAGGGTTTTCCCCCTGCCAGCCTGAGTAGAAAGGGGCACCTTATGTGGTCTACTGCTGACTGCTCTGCCTCTCCATGGGATTCTGCTTTTGCCTTCCCCACAAACTGCTCAGCTCAGTCCCCCAGCTGCTCTGCCAGCCGACCTGTGTTCTGCTCCAGCTGTCCCCCAAAACTGCTAGACTCACCTCACTCTGTGGGCCACTCCCCCAAATTGCTCCTGTCTGCCAACTACTGTGTTCTGCAATACAGTTTCAGAGTCCCCCACAAGCTAACACATCTTTTCAGTGATGTCAGCTCAAGAACCTAGAAAATCAACTTTTAAGAGAATAAAAAATCCACACTGCTACTCAACTGTTAAAAGAAAAAAAGTGCAATTGGTGACTCTAGCTCACCCAAGGAGCCCACTCCCTTGTCTAGTGAGTGCCACTCAACTGATGGTGAGAATCCCTGTCTCAAAGTTGTTTCACAGTTCCTCATCCACACAATCAGGGTGACAACACTCCACATCTCACACCCCAACAACAAATAAACTGGGGATACCATAGCTGCCAAAGTAACCATCCCAGGCTGCCGTGGCCGTGTCACGCACGGTGGGTGTGTCTATGGAAACATGATCAGACCCTGAAATCCTTTTCCACACTTGCCATAATTCACCACCAGATGTGAGGGTAGAGTTCATCCTGCTTCTGCTTACATAGGTATCTGTGCCCCCCACAACCCCCTAATCCCACCAGAACCCATCTAGCCTGGATAATGGTATCTGTGCTCTCCACAAACCTCTAAGCCCCCCAGGGAACCCACAAGCCCAGATGTAGGCATCTGTATGCCCCACACACCCCTTAATACCCACAGGAACCTTCCAGACTGTAGGTAGGTATCTGTGACCCCTAGAGCCCCACAAAGTCCCTCGGGACCCCTACAGCATGGATGTTTGTATCTGTGACCGACAAAAACCGCCTAAGCTACCCAGGGCCACCTACCATCAGGATGTAGGTATCTGTTCCCCCCCCAAACACACCTAATCCCCCCGGAACCCCTCCAGCCTAGATGTAGGTATCTCTGACCCCACGAATCCGCTAAGACATGACAGGACCCCTCCAGCATCGACATAGGTAACTGTGCCCACACAACCCTCCTAAGACCCCCAAAACCCCTCCAGGCTAGACGCAGGTATCTGTGCCCAGCATGAACCCCCTAAGGTCCCTAGGACCCCTCTTGCCTGGATGAATGTATCTGTGCTCCTTACAAACCCCTAAACCCCCCCCCAGGATCCCTATAGACCGGACGTACATATCTGTGCACCCTCACGAACCCACTGATCCTCTCAGCGACCCCTACAGCATGGAAGTAGGTATCTGTACCTCAAAATTCCCCAAAGCAACCCCAGGACACCTACAGCCTCGATATAGGTATCTGTGCCTCCGCACAACTCCCTAATACCCCCAGAACTCCTCCAGCCTGGACGTAAATATTTGTGACTTCCAGGAACACCCAAAGCCCTCCCCAGGACTTCTCCAGTCCCTACATAGGTATCTCTGCCCCCCACCAGCCTTCTAAGACCCATAGCGCCCCCACCAGCCTGGTTATAGCTATGTGTACGCCACACAAAACCCTAAGCTCCCCAGGGCCCCCTCCAACCGGTACGTAGGTATCTGCGCAACCACAAACCCTTAAGTCCCCCAGGGACCCCTCCAGACCATACTTAGGTTTCTGTGACCCTTACCAACTCCTTAAACCCCCAGGGACCACTACAGCATAGACGTATGTATCTATGCTCACCACAACCCCCTAAGCCATCCAGGGACCTCTCCAGCCCTGAGGTAGATATTTGTGCCCCTCATGAAGCCCCTAATGCCCACCAGAATGTCTCCAGCCTGGACGTAGCTATCTGTGCCCCCCCACGACCCCTAAGTCCCCCAGGCATCTTTACAGCCTCTACATAGGCGTGATGCTCTGTGCATTACCCTGCATTACCACATGTTGTCACTGTTCCTCTATGAGAGAAATGCTCTGTGCATTACCCTCCATGGCGACATGGAATCACTGTTGCTCCATCCAGGAAATGCTCTGTGCATTTCCCTGCATGGCCACATGGTGTCACTGTTGCTCCATGCAGGAAATGCTCTGTGCATTACCCTGCATGGCCACACGGTGTCACTCTTGCTCCATGCAGGAAATGCTCTGTGCATTACCGTTTGTGGCCACACGGTGTCACTCTTGCTCCATGCAGGAAATGCTCTGTGCATTACCCTGTGTGGCCACATGGTGTCACGGTTGCTCCACAGGGGAAATGCTCTGGGCATTACCCTGCATGGCCACACGGTGTTACTGTTGCTCCATGCGCGAAATGCTCTGGGGATTACTGTGATGGAGTGGGGACTGTCTGTGTGGGGACTGGGAGAGCAGCGGGTGACTTTAGGTGAGGGACAGGACCTAAGCCTGTAACTTAAGCTAGGCAGCGGGGAGGGGTTCAGCACCTTTGCCCAGGAAGCTGAATAAAGGAAGGGGCTGGCTGGAGGGAGTTAGTTCAGTTTTGGTTTGGAGCTGGGTTGTTGGAATTCAGGGTATCCCAAACTGGGAACTAAGCTTCCTGAACCCCCAGAAGGACTCGATTGAGGGGTCCTGGTTGTGCCCAAAAGCCCTGCTGTATCCTTCGTTCCTGTTGGCCAAAAAAACCTTCTGTTTTACTGGCTGGCTGAGTCACTGTGTGTCCCAGGAAGAGGGGTGCAGGGCCAGATTCCACCACACTACGTGACACCCCCTAAGTCCCTCTGGGACCCCTGCAGCCTGGACGTAGGTATCTGTGCCCCCCACCAAACTCCTGAGCCCCCCCCCCGACCCCCTACAGCCTGGACCTAGATATCTGTGCCCCCCACGAACTCCCTAAGCCCCCCAGGCACCCCTTGAGCCTGGACGTAGGTGGAACCCTTCTGCCAGGCTGAACTGATAGCAGCAAGGACTGGGTTCAATACATAGGGGTCCCTTGCCTACAATGTAATGCAAACCAGCTCGAGCCCCCACCCAGTGACATGGGAAAATTTTACATACGCACTCCTAGGTGCCTTAAAGAGGCAATACCTCCCCTCTCGCAAGCACAGAGTCTGGGTGTAGCAGAAAATGTTTAATAACGTGAGATAAACAACATAGCATTAAATTGGGAAAACACCTCAACTAGGCCGTGTCCTTTTCCCTGGGCTCATGAGTCCAGGAATCCCCAAATCACCCCAAGGGTCCAAAGTCCAATATCTCCTACATTTCAAGAGTCCAGCAACCCCAAAATCACCCACAGTTGCGCAACCCCAGAGTTCAAGAGTCTATCTGCAGGGTTTTCCCCCTGCCAGCCTGAGTAGAAAGGGGCACCTTATGTGGTCCACTGCTGATTGCTCTGCCTCTCCATGGGATTCTGCTTTTGCCTTCCCCACAAACTACTCAGCTCAGTCCCCCAGCTGCTTTGCCAGCCGACCTGTGTTCTGCTCCAGCTGTCCCCCAAAACTGCTAGACTCACTTCACTCTATGGGCCACTCCCCCAAATTGCTCCTGTCTGCCAACTACTGTGTTCTGCAATACAGTTTCAGAGTCCCCCACAAGCTAACACATCTTTTCAGTGATTTCAGCTCAAGAACCTAGAAATTCAACTTTTAAGAGAATAAAAAATCAACACTGCTACTCAACTGTTAAAAGAAAAAAAGTGCAATTGGTGACTCTAGCTCAACCAAGGAGCCCACTCCCTTGTCTAGTGAGTGCCACTCAACTGATGGTGAGAATCCCTGTCTCAAAGTTGTTTCACAGTTCCTCATCCACACAATCAGGGTGACAACACTCCACATCTCACACCCCAACAACAAATAAACTGGGGATACCATAGCTGCCAAAGTAACCATCCCAGGCTGCCGTGGCCGTGTCACGCACGGTGGGTGTGTCTATGGAAACATGATCAGACCCTGAAATCCTTTTCCACACTTGCCATAATTCACCACCAGATGTGAGGGTAGAGTTCATCCTGCTTCTGCTTACATAGGTATCTGTGCCCCTCACAACCCCCTAATCCAACCAGAACCCATCTAGCCTGGATAATGGTATCTGTGCTCTCCACAAACCTCTAAGCCCCCCAGGGAACCCACAAGCCCAGATGTAGGCATCTGTATGCCCCACACACCCCTTAATACCCACAGGAACCTTCCAGACTGTAGGTAGGTATCTGTGACCCCTAGAGCCCCACAAAATCCCTCGGGACCCCTACAGCATGGATGTTTGTATCTGTGACCGACAAAAACCGCCTAAGCTACCCAGGGCCACCTACCATCAGGATGTAGGTATCTGTTCCCCCCCCAAACACCTAATCACCCCGGAACCCCTCCAGCCTAGATGCAGGTATCTCTGACCCCACGAATCCGCTAAGACATGACAGGACCCCTCCAGCATCGCCATAGGTATCTGTGCCCACACAACCCTCCTAAGACCCCCAAAACCCCTCCAGCCTAGACGCAGGTATCTGTGCCCAGCATGAACCCCCTAAGGTCCCTAGGACCACTCTTGCCTGGATGAATGTATCTGTGCCCCTTACAAACCCCGAAGACACCCCCAGGATCCCTGTAGACCGGACGTAGATATCTGTGCACCCTCACGAACCCACTGATCCTCTCAGCGACCCCTACAGCATGGAAGTAGGTATCTGTACCCCAAAATTCCCCAAAGCAACCCCAGGACACCTACAGCCTCGATATAGGTATCTGTGCCCCCGCACAACTCCCTAATACCCCCAGAACTCCTCCAGCCTGGACGTAAATATTTGTGACTTCCAGGAACACCCAAAGCCCTCCGCAGGACTTCTCCAGTCCCTACATAGGTATCTCTGCCCCCCACCAGCCTTCTAAGACCCATAGGGCCCCCACCAGCCTGGTTAAAGCTATGTGTACGCCACACAAAACCCTAAGCTCCCCAGGGCCCCCTCCAACCGGTACGTAGGTATCTGCGCAACCACAAACCCTTAAGTCCCCCAGGGACCCCTCCAGACCATACTTAGGTTTCTGTGACCCTTACCAACTCCTTAAACC
Organism: Gopherus flavomarginatus; assembly: GCF_025201925.1. NCBI lineage: Eukaryota > Metazoa > Chordata > Testudines > Testudinidae > Gopherus > Gopherus flavomarginatus. The sequence goes on along the minus strand of NW_026115061.1, from coordinate 1,939,621 downwards.
CCCAGGGACCACTACAGCATGGACGTATGTATCTATGCTCACCACAACCCCCTAAGCCATCCAGGGACCTCTCCAGCCCTGACGTAGATATTTGTGCCCCTCATGAAGCCCCTAATGCCCACCAGAATGTCTCCAGCCTGGACGTAGCTATCTGTGCCCCCCCACGACCCCTAAGTCCCCCAGGCATCTCTACAGCCTCTACATAGGCTTGATGCTCTGTGCATTACCCTGCATGACCACATGTTGTCACTGTTCCTCTATGAGAGAAATGCTCTGTGCATTTCCCTGCATGTCGACATGGAATCACTGTTGCTCCATGCAGGAAATGCTCTGTGCATTTCCCTGCATGGCCACATGGTGTCACTGTTGCTCCATGCAGGAAATGCTCTGTGCATTACCCTGCATGACCACACGGTGTCACGCTTGCTCCATGCAGGAAAAGCTCTGTGCATTACCCTGTGTGGCCACACGGTGTCACTCTTGCTCCATGCAGGAAATGCTCTGTGCATTACCGTTTGTGGCCACACGGTGTCTCTCTTGCTCCATGCAGGAAATGATCTGTGCATTACCCTGTGTGGCCACATGGTGTCACGGTTGCTCCACAGGGGAAATGCTCTGGGCATTACCCTGCATGGCCACACGGTGTTACTGTTGCTCCAAGCGCGAAATGCTCTGGGGATTACTGTGATGGAGTGGGGCTGTCTGTGTGGGGACTGGGAGAGCAGCGGGTGACTTTAGGTGAGGGACAGGACCTAAGCCTGTAACTTAAGCTAGGCAGCGGGGAGGGGTTCAGCACCTTTGCCCAGGAAGCTGAATAAAGGAAGGGGCTGGCTGGAGGGAGTTAGTTCAGTTTTGGTTTGGAGCCGGGTTGTTGGAATTCAGGGAATCCCAAACTGGGAACTTAGCTTCCTGAACCCCCAGAAGGACTCGATTGAGGGGTCCTGGTTGTGCCCAAAAGCCCTGCTGTATCCTTCGTTCCTGTTGGCCAAAAAAACCTTCTGTTTTACTGGCTGGCTGAGTCACTGTGTGTCCCAGGAAGAGGGGTGCAGGGCCAGATTCCACCACACTACGTGACACCCCCTAAGTCCCTCTGAGACCCCTGTAGCCTGGACGTATGTATCTATGCTCACCACAACCCCTAAGCCATCCAGGGACCTCTCCAGCCCTGACGTAGATATTTGTTCCCCTCATGAAGCCCCTAATGCCCACCAGAATGTCTCCAGCCTGGACGTAGCTATCTGTGCCCCCCATGACCCCTAAGCCCCCCAGGGATCTCTACAGTCTCTACATAGGCGTGATGCTCTGTGCATTACCCTGCATGGCCACATGTTGTCACTGTTCCTCTATGAGAGAAATGCTCTGTGCATTACCCTGCGTGGCCACATGGAATCACTGTTGCTCCATCCAGGAAATACTCTGTGCATTTCTCTGCATGGCCACTTGGTGTCACTGTTGCTCCATGCAGGAAATGCTCTGTCCATTACCTGGTGTGGTCACAAGGCATCAATGTTGCTCCATGCGGGAAATGCTCTGTGCATTACCCTGCCTGGCCACACGGTGTCACAGTTGCTCCATATGGGAAATGTTCTGTGCTTTACCATGCGTGGCCACACGGTGTCACGGTTGCTCCATATGGGAAATGCTCTGTGCATTTCCCTGCTTGGCCACATGGTGTCACTGTTGCTCCATGCAGGAAATGCTCTGTGCATTACCCTGTGTGGCCACATGGTGTCACTGTTGCTCAACGCAGGAAATGCACTGTGCATTACCCTGCATGACCATATGGTGTCACTGTTGCTCCATGCAGGAAATGCTCTGTGTATTAGCCTGCGTGGCCACACGGTGCCACTGTTGCTTCATGCATGGAAATGCTCTGTGCATTACCCTGCGTGACCACATGGTGTCAGTGTTGCTCCATGCAGGAAATGTTCTGTGCATTACCCTGCATGGCCACACGGTGTCACTCTTGCTCCATGCAGGAAATGCTCTGTGCATTATCCTGTGTGGCCACATGGTGTCACTGTTGCTCCACGGGGGAAATGCTCTGTGCATTACCCTGCATGGCCACACAGAGTTACTGTTGCTCCATGCGCGAAATGCTCTGGGCATTACTGTGATGGAGTGGGGACTGTCTGTGTGGGGGATGGGAGAGCAGCGGGTGACTTTAGGTGAGGGACAGGACCTAAGCCTGTAACTTAAGCTAGGCAGCTGGGAGGGGGTCAGCACCTTTGCCCAGGAAGCTGAATAAAGGAAGGGGCTGGCTGGAGGGAGTTAGTTCAGTTTTGGTTTGGAGCTGGGTTGTTGGAATTCAGGGAATCCCAAACTGGGAACTAAGCTTCCTGAACCCCCAGAAGGACTCGATTGAGGGGTCCTGGTTGTGCCCAAAAGCCCTGCTGTATCCTTCGTTCCTGTTGGCCAAAAAAACCTTCTGTTTTACTGGCTGGCTGAGTCACTGTGTGTCCCAGGAAGAGGGGTGCAGGGCCAGATTCCACCACACTACGTGACACCCCCTAAGTCCCTCTGGGACCCCTGCAGCCTGGACGTAGGTATCTGTGCCCCCCACCAAACTCCTGAGCTCCCCCGACCCCCTACAGCCTGGACCTAGATATCTGTGCCCCCCACGAACTCCCTAAGCCCCCCAGGGACCCCTTGAGCCTGGACGTAGGTGGAACCCTTCTGCCAGGCTGAACTGATAGCAGCAAGGACTGGGTTCAATACATAGGGGTCCCTTGCCTACAATGTAATGCAAACCAGCACGAGTCCCCACCCAGTGACATGGGAAAATTTTACATACGCACTCCTAGGTGCCTCAAAGAGGCAATACTTCCCCTCTCGCAAGCACAGAGTCTGGGTGTAGCAGAAAATGTTTAATAACGTGAGATAAACAACATAGCATTAAACTGGGAAAACACCTCAACTAGGCCGTGTCCTTTTCCCTGGGCTCATGAGTCCAGCAATCCCCAAATCACCCCAAGGCTCCAAAGTCCAATATCTCCAACGTTTCAAGAGTCCAGCAACCCCAAAATCACCCACAGTTGCGCAACCCCAGACTTCAAGAGTCTATCTGCAGGGTTTTTCCCCCTGCCAGCCTGAGTAGAAAGGGGCACCTTATGTGGTCCACTGCTGACTGCTCTGCCTCTCCATGGGATTCTGCTTTTGCCTTCCCCACAAACTGCTCAGCTCGGTCCACCAGCTGCTCTGCCAGCCGACCTGTGTTCTGCTCCAGCTATCCCCCAAAACTGCTAGATTCATCTCATTCCATGGGACACTCCCACAAACTGCTCCTGTCTGTCAACTATTGTGTTCTGCAATACAGTTTCAGAGTCCCCCACAAGCTAACACATCTTTTCAGTGATTTCATCTCAAGAACCTAGAAATTCAACTTTTAAGAGAATAAAAAATCAACACTGCTATTCAACTGTTAAAAGAAAAATAGTGCAATTGGTGACTTTAGCTCACCCAAGGAGCCCACTCCCTTGTTTAGTGAGTGCCACTCAACTGATGGTGAGAATCCCTGTCTCAAAGCTGTTTCACAGTTCCTCATCCACACAATCAGGGTGACAACACTCCACATCTCACACCCCAACAACAAATAAACTGGGGATACCATAGCTGCCAAAGTAACCATCCCAGGCTGCCGTGGCCGTGTCACGTACGGTGAGTGTGTCTATGCAAACATGATCAGACCCTTAAATTCTTTTCCACACTTGCCATAATTCACCACCAGATGTGAGGGTAGAGTTCATCCTGCTTCTGTTTACATAGGTATCTGTGCCCCCCACAACCCCCTAATCCCACCAGAACCCATCTAGCCTGGATAATGGTATCTGTGCTCTCCACAAACCTCTAAGCCCCCCAGGGAACCCACAAGCCCAGATGTAGGCATCTGTATGCCCCACACACCCCTTAATACCCACAGGAACCTTCCAGACTGTAGGTAGGTATCTGTGACCCCTACAGCCCCACAAAGTCCCTCGGGACCCCTACAGCATGGATGTTTGTATCTGTGACCGACAAAAACCGCCTAAGCTACCCAGGGCCACCTACCATCAGGATGTAGGTATCTGTTCCCCTCCTCAAACACACCTAATCCCCCCGGAACCCCTCCAGCCTAGATGTAGGTATCTCTGACCCCACGAATCGGCTAAGACATGACAGGACCCCTCCAGCATCGACATAGGTAACTGTGCCCACACAACCCTCCTAAGACCCCCAAAACCCCTCCAGCCTAGACGCAGGTATCTGTGCCCAACATGAACCCACTAAGGTCCCTAGGACCCCTCTTGCCTGGATGAATGTATCTGTGCCCCTTACAAACCCCTAAGCCCCCCCCCAGGATGCCTATAGACCGGACGTAGATATCTGTGCACCCTCACGAACCCACTGATCCTCCCAGCGACCCCTACAGCATGGAAGTAGGTATCTGTACCCCAAAATTCCCCAAAGCAACCCCAGTACCCCTACAGCCTCGATATAGGTATCTGTGCCCCCGCACAACTCCCTAATACCCCCAGAACTCCTCCAGCCTGGACGTAGATATTTGTGACTTCCAGGAACCCCCAAAGCCCTCCCCAGGACTTCTCCAGTCCCTACATAGGTATCTCTGCCCCCCACCAGCCTTCTAAGACCCATAGGGCCCCCACCAGCCTGGTTATAGCTATGTGTACGCCACACAAACCCCCTAAGCTCCCCAGGGCCCCCTCCAACCGGTACGTAGGTATCTGCGCAACCACAAATCCTTAAGTCCCCCAGGGACCCCTCCAGACCATACTTAGGTTTCTGTGACCCTTACCAACTCCTTAAACCCCCAGGGACCACTACAGCATGGACGTATGTATCTATGCTCACCACAACCCCCTAAGCCATCCAGGGACCTCTCCAGCCCTGACGTAGATATTTGTGCCCCTCATGAAGCCCCTAATGCCCACCAGAATGTCTCCAGCCTGGACGTAGCTATCTGTGCCCCCCATGACCCCTAAGTCCCCCAGGGATCTCTACAGCCTCTACATAGGCGTGATGCTCTGTGCATTACCCTGCATGGCCACATGTTGTCACTGTTCCTCTATGAGAGAAATGCTCTGTGCATTACTCTGCGTGGCCACATGGAATCACTGTTGCTCCATCCAGGAAATGCTCTGTGCATTTCCCTGCTTGGCCACATGGTGTCACTGTTGCTCCATGCAGGAAATGCTCTGTCCATTAGCTGGTGTGGTCACAAGATGTCAATGTTGCTTCATGCGGGAAATGCTCTGTGCATTACCCTGCGTGGCCACATGGTGTCACTGTTGTTCCATGCGGGAAATGCTCTGGGCATTACTGTGATGGAGTGGGGACTGTCTGTGTGGGGGATGGGAGAGCAGGGGGTGACTTTAGGTGAGGGACAGGACCTAAGCCTGTAACTCGAGCTAGGCAGGGCTGAGAGAGTGAGCACCTTTGCCCGGGAAGCTGGACACAGGAAGGGGTCGGCTGGAGGGAGTTAGTTCAGTTTTAGTTTGGAGCTGGGTAGTTGGAATTCAGAGAATCCCAAACTGGGAACTAAGCTTCCTGAACCCCCAGAAGGACTCGAGGGAGTTAGTTCAGTTTTGGTTTAGAATTCCTTGGTGCAAAAACACCGTGTAACTCCCCTTTCTTCTTCACAGAGGGCTTCAACACCCCTTTTCTCACTCAGGCTCACAACTGCCCAGAATTCGAGAACTGTCCCTGTTCCCATTGGACAAATGGGAGGAGCCTGAGGTACAGAGAAGGGAGGTGACCTACCCAAGGGCCTACACAGCAAGGCGGTGGCAGAGCCAGAAAGAGAAGCCGCCAGTCAGACTCCTGTTCTAACAGACAACAAATCCCCCCAGAGGCAGGGATAGAGCTCATGAACTGCGATGGTGGGAAAATTTCATTCCAACCGTTTCTGTCCAAATATCCCATTCAGACTAAACCAGTTTGTTTCTCAGAATCATAAGAAGTGAGATGGAAGTTCTTTGCAAAAAGATTTTGTTGCAAAACAAAAGCATCTCCTGTTTGTCGCAGTGTGTTAAATTGTGTCATCACACACAAGGAGGAGACACTTAGATCTTGAAAATTAGATAAGATGCTTCAGTCTGAGCTAAGTCATTGCTGCTCTTAACCATTCCAAAATAAAAAAATACAAATAAAAAAGACTGTTTCAGCTAATCTATTATGTCATAATCTGCTCTGAGTAAACGTGATGGGACACCTCATATTATGCACTACTCTTAGTGACACTCTCCAATGGATCCCCATCCTCCACCCACCATGAGGTAGGTAAGAGTGGATCATTATTATCCCTACCTGAAAGCACACCATGGCCGTTTCACTTCTCCTGCCTCCCCTAGACCTTGGACGTAGGTATCTGTGTCAGCCCCAATCCCTTAAGAACTCCCATTACCCCTTCAGCCTGGACGTAACTACCTGTGACCCCCACGAACCCCCTAAGCCCCCAGGGTTCCCTACAGCCTGGACACAGGTGTCTGAGCACCCCACAAACCCCCTAAGCTCCTCGGGACACATCCAGCCCTAAGCCCCCTGAGACCCCTAGAGTATGGAGATAGATATCTCTGCCATCCTCAAAAACCCCTAATCCTCTCCGGAACCTCTCCAGCCTGGATGTACATATCTGTGCCCCTCCCCACAAACCACCTAAGCCCCCCGGGACCCCTCCAGCCTGGATGTAGGTATCTGTGCCCCCCTAAAGCCCTAAGCCCCCCCAGAATGCCTATAGCCTGGACGTAGGTATCTGAGTCTCCTACAATACCACTAAACCCCCCCCCAGGGACCCCTCCAGGACATACATAGGTATCTGTGCCCCTCACCAAGTCCCTATACCCCCAGGGATCACTGTGCTCACCACAACCCCCTAAGCGTCCAGGGACCCCTTCAGCCTGGACGTAGATATTGCTGTCCTCCAGGAAGCCTTTAATCCCCACCAGGACCTCTACAGCCTGGACGCAAGTACCTATGCCCCTCACAACCCCCCTAACTCTCCCAGGGTCCCGCCCATACTGGATGTAGATATCTGTGACCCTACGAACCCCCGTAAGCCCTCGAGGGATCTCTACAGCCTCCACGTAGGTGCGATGCTCTGTGCATTACCCTGTGTGGCCACATGGTGTCACTGTTGCTCAACGCAGGAAATGCACTGTGCATTACCCTGCATGACCATATGGTGTCACTGTTGCTCCATGCATGAAATGCTCTGTGCATTACCCTCTGTGGCCACACGGTGTCACTGTTGCTCCATGCGGAGAAATGCTCTGTGCATTACCCTGCGTGACCACATGGTGTCACTGTTGCTCCATGCAGGAAATGCTCTGTGTATTAGCCTGCGTGGCCACACGGTGTCACTCTTGCTCCATGCAGGAAATGCTCTGTGCATTACCCTGTGTGGCCACATGGTGTCACTGTTGCTCCACAAGGGAAATGTTCTGGGCATTACCCTGCATGGCCACACAGTGTTACTGTTGCTCCATGCGCGAAATGCTCTGGGCATTACTGTGATGGAGTGGGGACTGTCTGTGTGGGGGATGGGAGAGCAGCGGGTGACTTTAGGTGAGGGACAGGACCTAAGCCTGTAACTTAAACTAGGCAGCTGGGAGGGGGTCAGCACCTTTGCCCAGGAAGCTGAATAAAGGAAGGGGCTGGCTGGAGGGAGTTAGTTCAGTTTTAGTTTGGAGCTGGGTTGTTGGAATTCAGGGAATCCCAAACTGGGAACTAAGCTTCCTGAACCCCCAGAAGGACTCGATTGAGGAGTCCTGGTTGTGCCCAAAAGCCCTGCTGTATCCTTCGTTCCTGTTGGCCAAAAAAACCTTCTGTTTTACTGGCTGGCTGAGTCACTGTGTGTCCCAGGAAGAGGGGTGCATGGCCAGGTTCCACCACACTACGTGACACCCCCTAAGTCCCTCTGGTACCCCTGCAGCGTGGACGTATGTATCTATGATCACCACAACCCCCTAAGCCATCCAGGGACCTCTCCAGCCCTGACGTAGATATTTGTGCCCCTCATGAAGCCCCTAATGCCCACCAGAATGTCTCCAGCCTGGACGTAGCTATCTGTGCCCCCCACGACCCATAAGCCCCCCAGGGATCTCTACAGCCTCTACATAGGCGTGATGCTCTGTGCATTACCCTGCATGGCCACATGTTGTCACTGTTCCTCTATGAGGGAAATGCTCTGTGCATTACCCTGCGTGGCCACATGGAATCACTGTTGCTCCATCCAGGAAATGCTCTGGGCATTTCCCTGCATGGCCACATGGTGTCACTGTTGCTCCATGCAGGAAATGCTCTTTCCATTAGCTGGTGTGGTCACAAGGCGTCAATGTTGCTCCATGTGGGAAATACTCTGTGCATTACCCTGCGTGGCCACACGGTGTCACAGTTGCTCCATATGGGAAATGTTCTGTGCGTTACCGTGCGTGGCCACATGGTGTCACTGTTGCTCCATGCGGGAAATGCTCTGTGCATTACCTGGTGTGGTCACATGCTGTCACTGTTGCTCCATGCGGGAAATGCTCTGTGCATTACCCAGTGTGGCCACACAGTGTCACTGTGGCTCCATGCGGGAAATGCTCTGTGCATTACTGTGATGGAGTAGGGACTGTCTGTGTGGGGGATGGGAGAGGAGGGGGTGACTTTAGGACCGGACACGTGCTCAGCCTGTATCCTGAGCTAGGCGCAGGGGAGGGGTCAGCACCTTTTCCCGGGAAGCTGGACACAGCAAATGGCCAGCTGGAGGGAGTTGGGTTAGTTCAGTTTTGGTTTTGGTCTGGGTGGTTGGAATTCAGGGATTCCAAAACTGGGAACTAAGTTTCCTGAACCCCTAGAAGGACTTGATTGTGGGGTCCTGCTTGTGCCTCCAAGCTCTGCTGTATCCTTCGCTCCTGTTGTCCAATAATCCTTCTGTTTTACTGGCTGGCTGAGAGTCACTGTGAGTCCCAGGAAGAGGGGCGCAGGACCGGACTCCCCCACAGTCCGTGACAGACCCTAAGCCCCTCCGAGACCCCTGCAGCCTGGACGTAGGTATCTGTGCCTCCGACCAAACACCTAAGACACTCAGAGATCCCTTGAGCCTGAACTTAGGTATCTGTGCCCCCCACAAACCCCCTAAGCCCCCGAGGGACCTATACAGCCAGAACATTGGTATCTGTTCCCCATATAGACTCCATAAGCCCCTTGCGACACTCCAGTGTGCACGTAGGTATATGTGCCCCTCAGAAACCCTCTAAGCCCCCAGGAACCCTTTACAGCCTGGACATAGGTATTTGCACTCCCACAACCCCCCTAACCCCCCCTCCCGGGACATCTACAATCTGGACGTAGATATCTGTGCCCCTCACGAAACCTCGAACCCCCCCTGGGAACGATACAGCCTGGACATACGTATCTGTGCCCACTCGAACCCCTAAAACCACTGGTACCCCTACAGCCTGGACATCATAGGTGTCTTTGGCCCCCACAAATCCCCTAAGACTCCCAGGATGCCTCCAGCCTGGACGTAGGTATCTTTGCCCCCCACTAACCCCCTAAGCCCCCCTGGTAACCCTACAGCCTGGATGTAGGAATATGTGCCCCCCACGAACCCTCTAAGCCCCCCTGGTAACCCTACAGCCTGGATGTAGGAATATGTGCCCCCCACGAACCCTCTAAGCCCCCATGGGGCCCTAGAGCATGGAGATTGGTATCTGTGTCCCCCCAAACTCTCTAAGCCCCTCAGGGACCGCTATGGCCTGGACATAGGTATCTGTGCACCCCAAGGCCCCTAAGATCCCCCGGACCTCTGCAGCCTGGCTGTAGGTGTGACGGTGCTGCCCGTGGGAGCCAGCTCAGCTCACTCAATCAGAGTGAATTGCAAACAAAACAGGGCAGACAAATCCCAAACGCTGCTGGTTATTTCAATACTTAGATTTACCAAGCCAGCACAAAACAGCTTCTGTAGTACCTCACTGGTTACTTAGAAGTTTAAACCACGCAGTTCCCTTAAAGTACCCAGCCTCAGGCCTCCGTCCAGACACACCTGTTAGATATGATGATGATTCCTGAAAATCTTACTTCATCATATAAAAGAAAAGATTCTTCCGATCCCAAAGGATCAGCCACATAACCAGGTTCAATTATAACTTAGATTTTACCTAAAATACATGCTATAGACAATTCTTATTAACTAAGCTAAAATTTATTAGAAAAGAAAAGAGAGAGAGTGAGTGTTGGTTAAAAGATTAATAGACATATAGACTTGAATTCAATTTTTGAGGTTCAGATACAAAGTAGAGATGAGCTTGTAGTTGCCAAAAGTCCTTTTAGAAATAGTCCATAGGTTATAATCCAATGTCCATATTCAGGGTGGCTCCAGTCAATGACTGGGGATCTCAATCCTTGTGGCTTAAGGTTTCCCCCTCTTGAAACCCAAAGCAGATCTGAGATGAAGAAGGATCGTGTCCCAGGTTCTTAAACATTTCCAGCAGCCTTTCAGCCTGAGAAAACAATAGGCTTAACTCTTCTTCCAAACATCCTGGCAATTAGTACATCCATCAAACAGTTCAGATACAGATTACCACAACCTTCAAAGAGACACAGACAATAATACTATTTCACTCAAGTATCATCATAAATGTTAATATTCTTTTTTTGCTCTTTGAATTAAAACTAGAGCAATAGACAAGACTTGTTTGCTGACATCACAAGACCTGAGCAAACACCTCCCCTTCTACCTCTAACACTGCAGACTTGCATTTCAAAGCTCTGTTCATTTACATATCTTGTTAACCAGTTTTTAAGGTTCACCCACGGGTCAGGTCAGTCGGTGAGGTGAGTTAATTAACTCTTTCTGGCCCTGTCACCTTTCAATGAGATATTAGATTATACTTATGTCAGGGACTCTAACCCAGACGGCAAAGTTCGTTGTCTGACCGCAAGAGAGACAGGCAACACCAGCAAGGTCCGATCAAAAGCTCTTTATTGACAAGTGCACGCATCAATAGAGAGCAGCTCGTCTCCAGAGAGAACCAGCCTGCTCTTTACATCTTAGTATAAGCCTATGTAGACAGTTCCGTCGCGTCATAAATTATTCACTGGAGCAACCCACCCCCTTCTTCTAACAACTAGAAACTAGACACCTTTAGTATACATGCATGCCTAAAGTTAGAAATGTAGGGGAGTTAAAAACAAACAAAGAACAAAACCAGGGAGCGAAAACAAGGAGGCTGGGAAACTAGGACTCTTATCAGTTCTTCGAAGGAGCTGCCCGAACACAGCACATCTGGTACTATGCCAGGAATGCAGCTTCTCTCTTATCTCACTTTTTCCCAGTGCTTGTGAGACATGCTGCTGCTTCTCAGTGTTTTCCACTCAGGGATTACCCACAAACCTCTGTTAGCCTGACTTTGGTCAGGTTGGCATACCTGGTTTTGTCTGCTATATCTTTATTCAGGCCTAACAATCCCCCCTTTGTCCCTAGAGGACCATAATGGGACTCTTGGGACACATATCCATTTAACAATTGTACGGGGGAGGCTAGTAAACCATGACCCAAGGTCTGAGTGGAGGTCCTTAAAACTAAAAGTGTGATCAAGAGATATAGCACGGAAAACAACAGCAACATTCTTAATAGCTTGTAAATCTTTGTCAATTAAGCCAGAGTGATTAACAGCAAAGCAACATTTTTCCCCAATGCGAGCACAAGCCCCTCTCTAATTCAGCATTCATTTCATTTAGCACACGTCTATTTTGCAAAGTTACTTCTGCTACTTCATCAGTCTTTCGTTGCAACTTTTGGAAAGCGTCTATTAATGCATTAGCTGTTTTTTTTTCAAGCTCTGCAGAAATATTTACAACTGCTCTCTTGAGCTTAGCCACCCACAATCCAGGAATGAGTGCACGGACAAAAGAGTGGAATCCTGTTTGTCTGACAACTAAGGGATTGGGGCACTGACTATAAATCAGTTAGGTATACCAAGTGGTCTAATTTCCCAGATGTTTCGGTGAATAATCCAGTCCCATGTGCATCCTCCCCATGGACCCGTCAGGATTCGGTATGTGGAAGCCCACACCCCCCAGTCCAAATGCTTGGAAGGAGCACTGTAAATGTTTACACTTCCACCCAGAAAGTCTTTAGTATATCTCCATGACCACAGATCAGATGGTACTCCTGATGTGTCTGTAAGGGCAGTGGGCCAAGTCTGGTACTCAAGATCACTCCAAATGGCCATCAGCTGGTCATTCAGGAAATTCTGAATGTCCAAACATACTAGATCCCACTGCAATGCCTTCCCAGCCTCAGTGATATTTAATACCATCTTTCCTTGGTGTAGTACTATATTACATTTGTTATTTAACTATTTTCAGGTACTTTTAAAAGGCATTGACATTAATAGCATAGGAGGGGGTTACATTATTAGTCACTGGAATGGTTTCAATACAGGTAAAATTTCCAGTGGCAGAACAAACTCTTCGGGTACTTGTTATTTAAAATCCAATTAGAGAGAGCAATACATGCTGAAGAATTTATCCACAACACAGGGCACAGCCTGTAGAATAAACCCCAAAATCCAATCAATACCACATTCCCAAGCATGGGTCCCACAAATTTTTTCTGCCAGTGTACAATTCTTTGTTTCTTCACCGGGGTCAGTTCTTAATGTCCTTTCTAGTCAGGAATTCCTGGACTTTAGCAATTTCAGTGGAGTGAGTGTTCCTTCTTCTTTCCCAAAACAGTCTTGGTGCAGCATCGTATAGGGGAGAGGTTACTAGCACATCACCCTGTAATGGTTTTGCTTTTTCTAGAAAAATTCAAAGGCACAGTAGATCTGTCAGTGGATAAGGGAGAGGCTACTAGCACTTCACCTTGTACTTTTTCCCTACTGTCCAGAAGGCACAGTGGAGCTAGAAGGTGAAATAGGCTAATCATCAGTAGGAGAATTCTCCCAATGTGGAGGGGTCTTTTTGCAGTGAGAATCTTGGGTCCAAGCAGTCAGTCTTTGGTACTTCACAGCGGTGTTGGTAGTCATCAGGACTTAAGGGCCTTTCCAGCATGGAGCCAAGGCAGTCTTTCGTTGGTGGACCTTTACATCAATCCCGTCTCCTGGTTCCAAGGAGTGGCAGGGCTGCTAGGGTCTTTGGGTAGCGCTTCCTTACCTGTGAGAAAAAAAACTTAACACATTTCATTAGTGCCTGGCAGTGTTTTTCAGATCTCATAGCTGCATGGGCAAATTCAAGCCCTCCTTTTCCTGGTTGTTAACCAAGTCTTAACTGTGAGCAGTGTCCTTGAATGGAGTCAGTGTCTTATCTATAGCCTGAGCTTGCTATTTTATTTTATTTTATTTTATTTTTTCAGTTAATTCATTCTGTTCTTTGTGCTTCTTCCCTTCTTGGCTTCTTTTAACCTGCAAAGGAAACTTTCACTTTTTACTCATACACCTTTTTCCCAACAATGAACACCTACACATTGTCATTATACAGTACATTAGTCTTATTATTTAATATATGCCACACACACCCTTTTACTAAAATAACCTTATTACAGAGCTTTCGAGCAACAAGCCAGGACAAGCACACCCACTTTGAGGAGTTCACTCAATACAACCTCTAGTCCAATAGCCTTCCACCATTCCCAGCCCTCTGGCTAGAAATCTGAGGTAGCCAGAAAGATCCCATGTACAATATGGGGAGTGGGTTAACTTTTCATGTCCTTGCTTTCAAAGACTGTTGGTATGCAAATTTTAACAACAATTTTTGCAATTAACAATTTGACCAATAAAGTTTCTTTTCCTTACTTAAGGAAATGCATTAGACTTTAGTATATCACATACTCCTGATTTATCTAAACACTTTGTATTCCAAGTTGAACAAAACAAGTATCTGCATTTTAATTTAACCTTTTTGTTTGCTTTTAAACTAGATTATTTTATAAAAATATTAAACACAAAAATTCCGGCCACAAGACAAACACCACAAGACAGAACATAGAACACAAAACATAATTTCTATTGTGCCAGTAAATGCATGGTACGTTGAATGCTGTTTAGCTGGCATCAGTTTTCTCTGATTATCTGAAAGACAAAAAAACAGAGGTCTACTCCTTCTGGGCAGACAATCATTGCTTAAAATAGACAAATACCCTTGTTGATTTCAGGAAAAACAGAGGAATTATCCCATATTTTATGTGTTTCATAGGCAGCCCAGGTTTCAGTGGCTCCTACCTTATCAGTTAGATAATTTGCATGAATACAGATGCTTTCTGGCTTGCTTTTTACTTTTAACTCTTGCTTTCAAACACTGAAAGAAAACATCACTACTTATAGTGCCCTTACAGCCTAATAAAATTTCAATTACATAGCACTATATACATTCTTCAGCTAATTTAACTAAATTCTAAATGATTGCAATTAACAATTTCTTTGCCTCAATTTATTTACAAACATTTCAAAGACACCAAGAACTTTCCTCTTTAGCATTTTTACAAAGTTCAACTGCTGTTTCCTCCAGCAACTACAGAGTTAACTTCTCACTCTCCCTTAAATCACTTGCTTGTCTCCCAACAGCCACTTTTATCAACTCAAATCACCATTCCAAGTAAGCTCTGGGTATTTGAAATCCCCATGCTTACACTTACTTACTCCTTCCTTCCACTACACCCTTAAAGTTTTCCAACCTGTTTTCCAATCTCTCTGTCTGTTGCCTGCCCGCCTGGGCCCGATCCTGCTTTTCTCACTGAACCGTCCCTTCCATAGGCACCAACTTCTTCCACTACCAGTTTAGCTAGGAGGGTGGGCTTCTCAACTAGCCCCCCACCCCTCCTGGTCTCTTCCCTTAAACATTCTTACTCACAAGACTACCCGAGTCCTCCTTCATGAGGCTTGCCACCTAGACGAAGACACATGGCCCATTGGGCAAAGGCCATTTACTTAACATATAATTTGAAGGACTACTCTTAGAGGGTTTACCCAGAGACTCATTCATCTGTTTGACACTTAAACAGAAAAGAGAATTACACAGAGAGCAGAGGGAATTACAGTCTAAGCCAGACTTTCCCACTTCTATACACTGACCGCTACAGGGGACAGGACAGAAGGATCTCAGTTTAACCTCAGAGCTGTCTCGCACACATGGCTTCCACTCCGAGGAATTACGAACAAGAGGTTCAGTTCCACCCACACTCCTAACACCCAAGTGAACAGAGAAAAAAAAACAACAACAGTAACTGGTTAAATAGAACAGAACCAGAACCAAATAGTGTTTCCTTATCCTATTAGGACTCACTTTTACTCATGCAGTTCTCAGCATATAACACCAACAGTACCAAGCAAAGCAAACACAAAATAACAAGGGTAAAACAAATAGATGGTGTAAATTCTGCAGGGCTCCCCCCTTCTTAATTGCCCACCAAACTGTGACAAATTTCTGTTACCAATCTATCCCTCATGTCAGATGATCAGGCTGACACTACAGGATCGTTGGGGGAAGATAAAGAAAACACACCATATAACTGAATTTTAAAGCTTCATTAATAAAATAATAAAACAACAACGGAGAGTGTTGGGAACGCTCCCACATCACTCAGGAAAATATTAATGCCCCAAGCCCGAAGCTCCTTTCATACTTACACACGTACGTCCAGACTGGCCACTTCTGTGTATAATGTTCAGAGGAGGGGGAGAGGTGGAAGGGAGATTATCCTGTATACAGCTTGTCCAGAATTTCCAACATGCTTCTGCTCTTGGGAGGGCTGTTCTTTTACACCCTGGAATCTCCTGCGGCGTCTCTTTCAGAGATTCCAGTCCAGGTCGGCTGCCTGTGGCTTCTTTGGTGTCACCAAGACACACCGACTCCAGGGTCACAAAGGCACACTGTTGGATCTTACTGGACAGTTAAGCTTCGCAAATGTAATTTCAGTTCTGTAACTTGTATTTCCTTTGCTTCGCCTCTGTCTATATTTTTTCCTTCACAGCCAGCTGGGGCCGAAAGCAGCCCCTCCCTGCACCAAGCACAGTCCGCGCCGATTCCTGACCCTGAACGCAGAGCACCCCCCTCCTTCCATCCCGGGGCCAAGATGATTTTTAAATTAACCCTGTTCCTTATGTCTTTTTCTTTCTTTTTCTCTTTCCCATTAAACATTCTAGTAGCAATGCTAACTACTTCAGACAAACTTTTCCCTTGCGTACCATCTGGATGCTTTCTAAATCTTTTTGCAATATCCTTTGCACATTGTGACATGAAAACCATTTTAACCATCTCCTTTCCATGATCAGTTTCAGGATTTAAATTCCCATGCTTTTTAACTTCACAAATCAGTCGAGCACAAAAGTCAGAGAGGTGCTTATCTGGATGCTGAACACAAGCAGTCACCTTGCTCCAATTTGGAGTAGCCTCCCCTGCATCTCTAATACCATTCAAAACAGCTTTTAAAAATCCATCCAACTTTGTCTTTTGAGCTGGATTATTGGGATTCCAGTTAGGGTCAGTAATTAGCCAAGGTGCATTCAAATGAGCTGCAGATTTTTCTTTTACTTTTTGTCTTTCATCTTCTGTCATGAGAGTATCTAATAACTGATTTACATTTGCCCAAGTGGGCACATGAGTGAAAAAGATTGTGCAGAACATTCTTTCCACTGCCTCAGGATTGTCTCATAAGTGAGGCATAGTGCACTGCCAGTTAAACAAATTTGAAGTTGCAAACAGGGTATGGGTAAAACCATCTCATGTTCCCCAGCAACCAGTAGAACCAGATAAGTTCTCAATGAGGCTTGTAATATCAGAGGTGTCTCAGAAACATTCTCTCTCATGGAGTTAAGTAACCTAGTGGGGGTCCACAAGGGCAAGGACAAGGGCTGCTGTAATATTGGGGGTGTTTGAAAAGCAGTCCCTGACCAAGTTTGCAAAAGGCTGGCTGGAGGCTGCACAGAGGGGGTGAGGCTGCCTGATTCCTCTGAAGATGAGGGAACATCACTCTGAGCTCCCCCTTGATTCTCCTCTGTCCCTGAACTGTCCCTAACCTGCTTTTGAATCCTTGCACTCCATCAGACGGGGAAGAACAGGAACAAAATTGTCCTCGTCCCGGTGCGGCTCTGGTGCATATGGTGGGTGATTTTTTTACAAGAGCTCTCCATACAAACAGCTTCAAAAGCTACCCATCCCTCCATGGGTTTATAATTATACCATACAAACAAGTAATCCATTTGTCTCGGCCTAAGATCAACCAAAATATCCCTTAAGGAAGTTCCTCCTATCTGTGGAAAAGGTTTCACCCACCGGCCAGTCTCTAGTTGGGGACAAATGAAAGGTAAATGATGGCCATTGGATCCAACACAGATTTCTCATCTTAAATTTAACTAGATCAGCTGTCTCAGAAATCTCTTTCCAATCTCTAAGTATCAGAGACAACGGGGCATTCCCCTGGGCACTTACTGCCAACTTGTCTCATTTTAATGAAGGGACTCTAACCCCTCTTCATGAAGGGACTCTAACCCCTCCTCCCCGGGTCGAGGTAAAGGGACTCTAACCCCCACCTCCCCGCGTCGAGCGCTCGCTTACCTCTCCAGGGACTTGAACACCTGGACTGAGACTCAAACCCAGGCTGGGACTCTAACCCAGACAACTTGGATCCTGTGCAAACCTGGACTGGGACTCTAACCCAGACCTGGACTGGGACTCTAACCCAGACCTAAGTAGTCAGGGACTCTAACCCCGACAACCTGGACCCTACTCAATGGGTAGGTGGACGTTGCTGGATTTCTACGAGTTTCAGCTGGTTCACAGAACACGCCTTATCGCCAACGCAGAGATCAGATCACCAGGCAAGTCTCCTCTAAACTGGAGGATGCGCGCTGCGTTGCCTCAGGGTCCGATCCCCCGCCGGAGAGTCAGACGGGTCCCGGCGGAGTCACCAAAGATGTCAGGGACTCTAACCCAGACGGCAAAGTTCGTTGTCTGACCGCGAGAGAGACAGGCAACACCAGCAAGGTCCGATCAAAAGCTCTTTATTGACAAGTGCATGCATCAATAGAGAGCAGCTCGTCTCCAGAGAGAACCAGCCTGCTCTTTACATCTTAGTATAAGTCTATAGTAGACAGTTCCGTCGCGTCATAAATTATTCACTGGAGCAACCCACCCCCTTCTTCTAACAACTAGAAACTAGACACCTTTAGTATACATGCATGCCTAAAGTTAGAAATGTAGGGGAGTTAAAAACAAACAAAGAACAAAACCAGGGAGCGAAAACAAGGAGGCTGGGAAACTAGGACTCTTATCAGTTCTTCGAAGGAGCTGCCCGAACACAGCACATCTGGTACTATGCCAGGAATGCAGCTTCTCTCTTATCTCACTTTTTCCCAGCGCTTGTGAGACATGCTGCTGCTTCTCAGTGTTTTCCACTCAGGGATTACCCACAAACCTCTGTTAGCCTGACTTTGGTCAGGTTGGCATACCTGGTTTTGTCTGCTATATCTTTATTCAGGCCTAACAATTATAATGTCACAGTCTCGGTGAGTTGACTGCTGCAGCTCCCCCGTAGACTCTGCCTGCGCCTCTCACCGAGCTGGAGTACAGCAGGCGAGGGGAGAGCACTCAATGTATTGCATCTACACTAGACGCGATATATCAACCCCCGCTGGATCGATCGCTGCCCACCGATTCGGCAGGTGGTATAGACATACCCCGAGTATCTGGTGATCGGAGCTGGACCCCCGAGGGGGACACATTGAAGGAACTCAGGGGTTAAGGTGCCTCTATTGTCAACTGTCAGGGCTGCTGTGGCTCAGAGGAGGGTGCTTGACTGCCTGGCAGGCTTAGGCGCCGCAAGCCTTGGAGGTGGGAGAAGTGAAGCGGCCACGGCAGTGCTCGGGGTGCTCGTGCTCGGAGCAGGGGTGAGCTCGGGCGAGGGGGGGTGCCGCAGGGCAGAGCAGGAGAGTTGCCACAAGAGGGGAGCCTCAGGGTGGAGGGGGGAGCTGCCACGGGTGGGGCGCCTCAGGGCAGGGGTGCGGGGGGGGGAGGGTGCAAGGTGGAAGTTTCGCCTAGGGCATGAATCTTCCTTGCACCGGCCCTGCCCCACGCCCTGCCTGCAGCCAGCCCTGCACCCCCTGCCCTGCCCTGCCGGCAGTCAGCCTCTGTCTCCAGCCAGCCCTGCACCTTCTGCTTTGCCTGCAACAGCCGCATCCTCCCTGCCCTGTCTCCAGCCAACCCCTGATGCACCCCCCTGCCTGAAGCCAGCCAGCCACGCAGCCCTTGCCCTGCCTGAAGCCAGACCCTACCTCCAGCCAACCCCACATCCACTGGTGCCCTGCACTTCCCAGGGCAGTAACCCTGCACATCTGCTTCAATGAGGGGGGCAGGGAGCAGCTGGGACCCACACATGTGCACACCCTAGGGTGACCAGACAGCAAGTGTGAAAAATCGGGACGGCGTGGGGGGTAATAGGATCCTAGATAAGACCCCAAAATTCGGACTGTCCCTATAAAATTGGGACATCTGGTCACCACAGCACACCCCCAGGACTCCTGAGTTCCATTGCTGGGTTTCCTATTGGTTCCTCTGCTGGTTGTTTTCCTTTTTCTGGGGACTTTGGGCAAGTTGCTCCCCACTCTCGGGCTCTGTCCCCAGCAGTCAAATGGGGATTTCATACCTTCCCGCTATTGGAAAGTGCTGGGAGAATCCCCCAGCAAAAGCTGCTCTGACAGTGCTAAGCAGCATCTGACCATTCAAGGTCGGAGCTCACTGCCCAGGAGGAGTGCTTGGCTCTGGGGTTTCACTTCAGCCCAGTGTAGAGAGAGAGCCCTAACCATGGAGTTTGGCTCAAGAAGACCAAGTCTCCAATTTGTTAAGGGTGTTTTGAATTTCAATCCTGTGCTCCAAAGTGCTTGGTGTCAGTTGTAAACTTTAGGAGCATGCTCTCCACTCCATTTTCCAAATCATTCATGAAAATATAGAATAGTACCTGACACCGGACTGATCCCTGCCAGACCCACTAGGTTCACCCTCCCCGTTGGGCAGCTAACATGGAGAAGGGCTCCTGGAGTCTTGGCTTTCAACCAGCTCTGCACCCACATTACACTGATTGCAGCTGGACTACATTTCCCTCGTTTGCTTCTGAGAATGTCCTATGGGACTGTGTCAAAAGCCTTAGTAACACCAAGCTAGATCCCATCTATTGTTTACTCACCTCTACCAGGCCCAGAACCCTGCCAAAGAAGGAAAGAGGATTGGTTTGGAATGATTTGTTCTTGACAATTCCACGCTCACTAGTCATAAGAACCAAATCATCCTGTAGGTGCTGCTGACAAACTGAGTGTTTAAGAATGTATTGCAGGATCTCTCCAGCTATGGCAGTCAGGCTAGCTAGTCTGTAAGTCCCAGAGGTCTTTTTGTTCCCCTTTGAAAGATAGGTCCTGTCTTGTTCATGGATGGGAAGATGTTCTTTTTCAGGGGTCTCAGACGAGAACTGGGGCACAACACCTGGTTTGTTAAGGCCACAAAAACGGAGGCAGGAACCTCTTCTCTGCTGCTGGCAAAGAACCACAGGTACCTAAAAGATAGGGACTCACATCTTTGAATGGGCTTTAAAAAGGCAGTGGTTAATAAGTTTGGCCCCGACCATTTCTTGTTTCCACAGACTAGACATTTTAGCAAACTTTAGAATTCCTTGGTGCTAAACACTGTGAAACTCCCCTTTCTCCTTCACAGAGGGCTTTAATACCCCTTATCTCACTTGGGCTCTAAACTGCCCATAGTTCGAGAACTGTTCCTGTTCCGATTGGACAGATGGGAGAAGGGAAGTGACCTACCCAAGGCCTACACAACAAGGCGATGGCAGAGCCAGAAAGAGAAGCAACCAGTTCTGACTCCTGTTCTAACAGATGAAAACCCCCAGAGCCCAGGAATCGAGATGGTGGGAAAATTTCATTCAAACCGTTTCTGTCCGAAAATCCCATTTAGACTAAACCAGTTTGTTTCTCAAAATCATAACAAGTGGGATGAAAGATCTTTGCAAAAATATTTTGTTGCAAAACAAAAGCATCTCCTCTTTGTCAGAGTGTGTTAAATTGTCTCCTCGCACACAAAGAGGAGACACTTACATCTCAACCATTAGATAAGATGCTTCAATCTGAGCTAAGTCGTTGCTACTATTAACAATTTCAAAATAAAAAAATACAAATAAAATAGACTATTTCAGCTAATCTATTATGTAATAATCTGGGAAACTTCATATTATGCACTACTTCTAGTGACACTCCCAAATGGATCCGCATCCTTCACCCACCATGAGGTAGGTAAGAGCGGATCATTATTATCCCTACTTGAAAGAGGGAGAAGCTCAGGCTGAGAAAGGAGAATTGACTTGTCTTACGTCACACAGCCCGTCAGAGGCAGTGTTGGGAATAGGACCGAAGAGCCCTGATTTTCAAACAAACCATCGGATCTTGAATTTCAGACATTGAATGACCTGAATACTGTGCTCTCAGATGAGCTCCAGACCAACAACAGTGACAGTAATTATTCAGCAAGTATTTGAGGAGAACTGCAATGTTAGAGGGAATCATCAACTGCTCAGAGACAATTAATGCAGAGAAGCAGGAAAATTAATCAAAGATAGAACTGGTTCTGACTTATTTACTTGATCTTAAAAGAGAACAACAAGGACCTGAGTCTCCTCCCTGTCAATATCCCCCTGCTCAACCAATCAGGGTAGAGACGGAGAACGGGAGGCTGAGGGTTCTCACCAGAGAGCCCAAAGGATGGCCCAGGTCACCGGTGGGGATCACTGCCCGAGCACTATTTCAGTCCCACATTTTTGGGTGGACCTTCCATAGTGGGAGCTGCAAAGGACTTCCCTGCAACACACACACACACACCTCCGTCCTGTTGTTGGGAAGGGAACAGGAGAAAGGACAAAAGAAGCAAGAGAAGAAGAGGAGGGAGGGATGGAGGAAGAGGTGAAACAAAAAGGACAAACCCTAATGTCCCCAGCGATTCTAAGGGACAAAATCCCAGGTGCGCAATAAAATTCTGCCTCCTTAAGCTCGTGTTTTCCATGCCTAGAATTCACTTGTCACCAGATAGATCAGACTGAACAGGTTTCAAACCTCCAGGAGGCTCTTACCTTCTAAACAGGGACGGCTGTTTTCTAGTAAACTCACTACAAGGGAAGGAGGAAACTCGAAAGAGGTTCCTCCTGGCGCTCACGTCCATGACCCCAAATTATCTCTCAGTCCTCAAAGAGAGACCTGGAGAAGGAAACGTGCTGAAGCAAAGCCACAGAGGTCTCTGAGATTTCCCTGGCCCCTCGCCCCTGTCCTGCCTGGCTGATGTCAGCATCTCTCTGTGAGGTCACCACCCCCCCCACCACCTTTGACCAATAGTCTGAGGTCCTGCAAAAGGCCTTTGTGATGTCACTGACACACCCCTCTCTTGCTGGGCTAATGTCCTGCCCCTGGCCAGGCACTTTGGAGGTTTGAGCTACTCCCTGTGGATGACCCCACTCAAGGAGCATTCGTTCTAGGCAGCAAGCCGGCTAGACAGGAAAACATCAGATGCTGCTCCCAATGCTACACTCAGTTTTTCAGAAATAAGTCGACTTCATGATCAGAAGACACCATTAGAGCATCTAACCTGCATATCACAGGCCTCCTGTATGACATAACAGCTACTTTGGGGGCAAACACATTCCAGAAAGGCATCTAGTCTTCATTAAATGACATCAGGAGATGGTGAATCCACCACTTTCCTTGGTAGCTTGCTCCTGTGGTGAATCATCCTCGCTGTTGACTATTGTGCCTCAGTTGCAATATGAATTTGTCTCTTTTCACTTTCCAGCCATTGGGTCTTGTTATGCCTTTCTCTGCTCCATTCAAGAGCCCGTAAATACCCAATCTTTTCTCTCCATTAAGGCCCTTCAACATTTCAATGAAATCACCTTTCAATCTTCTTTTGATAAGCTAAACAGGTTGAGCTCTTTCAATAGCTCACTGGAAGGCATTTTTCTCCAGCCCTCAGAACATTTGGTGGCTCTTTGCTGCCCTAGCTCCAATTTCACAACATCTTTTTCAAATGAGGATACCAGAACTGGAGGCAATATAAAGGTTGTATAAAGGTAAAATTAAATAGGTTGCAGAGGAGTTTTTTTTAATTTCGGCTTTTGTTGCTAAAAATTTTGTCTCTCTGCGGTGAGAAAAAACACTACCCGAATGCCAAAATTTGAGCCATGAAAAGCGGCAGTGTGAACAGCGCATCATAGGTGGAGCTGTGCTCCCGGTGACAAAGCTCCTGCCCCTCATTGGAGGTAGTTTGGCTTTGTTGACAGGGAAGCTCTCTCTCAGCGATAAGGACGGCCACACAGCACACCTTACAATGGCATGGTTAGAGTGGCACAGCTGCACCGTGGTAAGGTGCGCGGTGTAGACACAGCCTCAGAGCTGGGGAAAGCCGACAGGCGCTGAGGAGCACAGGGTTCAGACAGAGACATCCGTTAGGAGAGGAACTATTCACAGGGATTTTCTATAGCCTAGTAAGGTGGAGAGGATGGAAGATGATAATGTACAGGTAGGTTCTGATGAGAAACAGTGAAATGAAAAAGTCTCCCTCAATTACATCATGTAATAGCAGACAGCTAAAATGGGACACATTTTAGAAGTGCTTAAATACAAACGCTAAACGTCTAAGTACCAAGACTGGTGAATTTGAGTGCCTGGTATTGAGTGACGATATTGATAGAATAGGCATCACAGAAACCCTTGCACCCCTTCCTGCACCCACATGGGGAGACTGACCTGTGTGCATGGAGCAGCTGGCATTGCTGCCCCCCACTCCTCCCTGGAACGCTGCTCATCTGGGCACCCCTAGGGGCTGTGGGATGTGGGGGCAAGAAGTGAGATCATCCGAGCTCCCTGCATCCAGGTCACTTTCCTCAGCCGGGCTGCATAGCGGGAGGGCAGAGAGCAGCAGCTTCTGATGCTCCCCTCACAGCACAGCCCAAGTGGGAAAAGTGACCAGGACGCATGGAGCACATAGGGTTGCTCCTTCCTCCCCTCAAACCTCTATGGACCCATGGAGGAGCATTGGGGCAGGGGAGAGCAGTGAGCACCTTTGCACTGCCACACGGTGCCCTTTGACCCCTGGAGCCCTGGGCGGCTATCGGGGGGCACCACCCCTAAGGCCGGCCAGGCTCCCCAGAACGAGCAGCAGAAAACACAGAGACTGGCCACACACCGAGCAGTGGTAGCCTGGGCGGCTCGTAATGGAGGCTCAGGGGGGAGGGGTGTCATAACATTTTTTCCCAGATTTGGACCTTAGCGTCCAAAATATGGGTGTTAGCATGAAAACCTCCAAGCTTAGTTACCAGCTTTGACCTGGTAAAGCTGCCACCAGCCAGGGATTTATACAGTGCCTGGCTCGCTGTGGTCTCCCCAAAACCTTCCCCGGGGGACCCCCAGACTCAGATGTCTTGAGTCTCACAACAAAGGGGAAGAAACCATTTCCCTTCCCCCTCCTCCCCTCCAGGTGTTCCCTCCCTGGGTTCCTGGAGAGATATACAGAAGCAAGCTCCGTGAATCTAAACAGAGGGACTCCCCCCTCCCTGTTTCCAGTCCTGGAAATAGAAGTACCAAGATAGCTAATCTCTCTTCCCCCTTACCCAGAGGGTATGCAAAGTCAGGCTAGTAAATCTAACACAACGAGATTTTCCCCCTGACTTCTTCCTCCCACCAATTCCCTGGTGAGCTGCAGACTCAATTCCCTGGAGACCCCACTAAAGAAAAAATCCAACAGGTCTTAAAAAGAAAGCTTTATATAAAAAGAAAGAAAAGGACATAAAAATGGTCTCTCTGTATTAAGGTGACAAATACAGGGTTATTTGCTTAAAAGAAAAAAATGAATAAACAGCCTTATCCAAAAAGAATACAATTTAAACATTCCAGCAACTACACACATGTAAATACAAAAAAAACCAATATAAACTTATTGTCTTATTATCTTTGTACTTACAACTTGGAAACAGAAGATTAGAAAGGCAGGAGATAGAAAAATCACTCTCATAGCCGAGACGCCACAGACACAAGTCAAAGAACAAAGAACTCACACACAAACTTCCCTCCACCAGATTTGAAAAAGTCTTGTTTCCTGATTGGTCCTCTGGTCAGGTGTTTTAGGTTACTGGTGTTACCCCTTTATAGGTAAAAGAACATTAACCCTTAGCTATCTGTTTATGACAAGGGGGCTCAGCCTCCCCAAACCTTGCACTGCCAAGGGGACAGTGGGGCCCATGATCAGGGGCCCTGGCCAAGTTAGGTCCCCCTGGAAAAGTCTCCCCTATGTCAGCCCCAGGGCTGGAGGAGCTCCCACTCCCTGCTACAGCCCGGGGGCTGCAGCAGGGGCACAGAGCTTCTCTGGTCTCAGGGCCACAGCGGGGCAGGGGTAAAGGAGTGATAGGGTGGGGCTGGTGGGGGAAGGGGTGGAACAGAAGTGACAGTGGATGGGGCCATGGGTGGAAGGGGGTAGAGCCACAGACAGAAGGTAGGGGCATGGTTCTGGTGCTGGGGCCCCCACACTTGTTCTCCCTTTCCCGGGGGTTTGGCATCACTAGCCCCGGCTTAGCGAGTAGGGTTCAGTGGTCCCCATAATGTGGGGTGCGACTCCTAGGGGGACACAGAGGAACATTCACGGGGGCACCTCAGGACCTGAGCCAGCCCACATAGAGGGCAGGGAGGGAGCACCACTCTGCCACAGCTCTTCCCCAACCCCACCCTCAGCCTGAGACTCTGGCTCCCAGCCCGGCGTTGACCCCTTTACCCCTGTCCGCACCCCTCACCCCAGCAAGCAACAGCCCCACTCCTCCCAGCCCCGGTTCTTGACCGTGGCTTCCGAGGGACCACAGCCATGGCTAAGAGGGCACAATGTGAAATGTTTGGGGACCACTGGTTTAGGGTGACGTCCTCAATCACTTCTCTGCAGTCCAATAAAAGTTATTCCTCACTCACTTACCCCTCCATCAGGACGGACTAGGTATGTTCTGCTGCCCTTCACTCATACAGGAAGGAGAATAACATTTCATTCCACTCAATCCTAAAGTGATTTGTAACCCAAGAGCATCCCAAACTGGTCATTTTGGGGAAGCGGCCCCATCAGGCTGCATAGCTAGGCAGAGTAGGTGTGTCTATGCAAACACGGTCTGTTCTTGAAGTCTTTCCCCAGCTCCTCACTAGGTGAGAGAGGGGAGCTCATTCAGACCCTGCTTTCGCTTAGTATTTAAAAACTCCTTAGTGTCCCTATCTCTGCCGGCCTTAGATTTCTCCTCCTGTCCATTTTTTGACAGCTCAGATGAGGTGACCGAGTGGTTAAGGTGATGGACTGCTATCCCATTATGCTCTGCCTACATGGGTTCAAATCCCATTCTCATCAGAGGCATTTAGTCTTCACCCTCCTTTATAGACAACCATCTCCCCCTTTGGTACAATAACAGATCAAACAATGTTGCTTGTGTTACCCAAAATTGGGTCAGTTAGTAAGCTTAGAGAGCACTAATAATGCCCCTCCCCCCCAGAGTTTGGCGGAAAGCAGCACATTTATTAGCTTGATAGCTAAGCTCAAAAGAAAGGATGGGGGAGGGTGTCACACTCATATTCACGCTCCCAGGACAGGCCTGGCAGTGGAGATGTCAGGATCCTTTAAGGTAAGTGTCCCACAGCGCAGCGATGGACGGTGCGATGAAGATCAGTCTCCCTGAGGTGCAATAGAATGTAACACAGCGAACCACTGGCCAGATGGGCCGGGTGAAGGGCATTCACTGGAGGTACAAAGGAGAGTGGGAAAGCCACTTCACAGGCATTCAAAGCGGGAAAGGACACAAGCTGGGGGAGTTTAACAGACCTTCTGAGCATACAGGTTATACAGAGCATACAGATCACTGCTGCTCCTACAACATGATAAGTTCTCAAGCAGCATGTTTCTTACTTTGCCCATCTGTCAATTTTGATGATTATTGATGGAAATATTTTGCCATTGGGTTGTGTGTTTACACAGAAATTGACATTTACGAACAAATACACAATTCTTCCAAGCCTGCCTAGTCTGCAGTTGATGGGTTTAGAGGGACACATTCACTCTTCCAGGTCCCCATTCCAGGCCTGTGCTCTCCAGGTTGTCAACTTCCCGCACTGCTGGGATCCTTCCCTCATCTCCCCTCAAACCACTGCCCCGCCCTCACTTCTGGGGTCCCCTCCCTACACTGTCTAACTCCACTGCTGGCAGGATCCCTTCCTGTTCCTTTCATTTCTGCCTCCACTCTGGGCAAAAGCTCTGCACTCTTCCCACACCAAAAGTTTAACCCAGGCCACCTGAGTGAAAACCAGGAATCCTGACCACTAGCCCATATGGGACTATTGTTGCATCTGACGAAGTGGGTATTCACCCACGATAGCTCATGCTCCAATACGTCTGTTAGTCTAGAAGGTGCCATCGGATTCTTGGCTGCTATTATTACTACAATTCAGGCCTTGGCTACACTGGAGAGTTACAGTGCAGGTGGTGGCTTTACAGCGCTGTAACTTACTCCCCGTCCACACTGGCAAGGCACATACAGCGCTGTATCTCCCTGGCTACAGTGCTGCATGTGCTCCACCTCGACGAGAGGAATAAAGAGAACAGAGCTGGTGATGCAGCGCTGGGGTGCCAGTGTAAACAGTGATTAATCTTACTACGCTGTCACTGACCTCCAGAACCTTCCCATAATGCTTTTAAGTAGAGATAACGCTCTTTGTTTTGGTGTGATGCCTCTGTTTGCTTTGTTGTGAGCTGAAGGCTCCCGGAGCTGCTTATCTAAAAACCAAACACAGTTACTGTTTGCAGTGAATGAGCAGAGGCAGGAGGATCCCTTTGGAACACCCACAGCTGGTGTTTGCTTGAGGAGAGAAGCAGCCGGGTGGGCACGGGGGAGGGGGGGTCTGTTTTGGATCAGCGGCTTATCTGGTCTGTGAGGAAAAAAACAAAGGCGGCTATTTGCATTTAGTGAATGAGAGAGGGGTGGGGGAGGAGGCTTGAACTTGCGAGGCAGGAAGCTGACACAGTGTCAGCTTCAAAAATCCACTCGCTCTGTCTCCCCCACTCTCCGTGTCACACTCCACCCCACCCTCCTCTTTTGAAAAGCACATTGCAGCCACTTGAATGCTGGGATAGCTGCCCATAATGCACCACTCTCAACAGCGCTGCAAATGTGGCCATGACAGAGTGCTGGTAGCTGTCAGTGTGTCCACACTGCAGCGCTTTCCCTAAACAGCTGTAGGAAGACAGCTTTAACTCCCAGCGCTGGACAGCTGCAAGTGTAGCCAAACCCTCTCTAAGCCGACCCCTGATGAGAACAGCAGGGACTAGCATGACTAGATGTCCCGATTTTTGGGTCTTTTTCTTATATAGGTGCCTATTAACCCCACCCCCATCCCAATTTTTCACATTTGCTGTCGGATCACCCTAGCAGGGGTTGTACACAGGGCTGCATTAACCTTCAGGTGCTGAGGTTTCCCTCTCTCCATTCCCAGAGCCTGTGATCAGGAAACAGACATCAGGGCTCCCAGGTGCTGCACAGACCATGACTGAGATCAGACCCCATATTATGCAAGGTGTTGTACAAACCCTGGGCAACACTGAGACACCCAGGAGGTTCCCCTCAATTTCCTGAGCCTCTGCTGCCCAACTTCTTCTGAATCCCTCTGGCTCACCCCCCACACACAAAATAAACCCACCTTTCCAAACAGTCCTTCTCTCCTTGCCCCGATTCTGGTTTCACACCCTGGGAACATCTCCTCTCTTTGTCTCTCCCCCTCCAGGTGAAGCAGAGATGGAGGCAACTTCAGCCACTGGAGTCAGCCTCAGCGAGCACTGCAGCCGGCCCCGGGGGAGGGGGGGTGTTTGCAGACACAGGAAGGAAGCTGGGGGTGCTGGGAAGAAGGCGGCAGGAGAACAAAGCTCAGAGACCCAACATGGGGAAATTCCAGGGGGCGGGGCTCTGACACATCCCAGGTGCGGGCAGCTCCTGGGGGCGGGGCTCTGGCTCAGCTCAGGCGCGGGGCAGCTCCTGGAGGTGGGGCTCCAGCACAGAGCGGGGGCAGAGCATCTCCTGGGGGCGGGGCTCTGGCACAGCCCATGGGCAGGGCAGCTCCTGGAGGCGGGGCTCTGGCACAGCCCGGGGGCAGGGCAGCTCCTCGGGGCGGGGCTCTGGCACAGCCCGGGGGCGGGGCAGCTCCTGCGGGCGGGGCTCTGGCACAGCCCATTGGCAGGGCAGCTCCTGGGGGCGAGGCTCTGGCACAGCCCATGGGCAGGGCAGCTCCGGGGGGCGAGGCTCTGGCACAGCCCGGGGGCAGGGCAGCTCCTGGGGGCGGGGCTCTGGCTCAGCTCGGGGGCGGGGGAGCTCCTGGGGGCGGGGCTCCAGCACAGAGGGGGGGCGGAGCAGCTGCTGGGAGCGGGGCTCTGGCACAGCCCATGGGCAGGGCAGCTCCTGGGGGCGGGGCTCTGGCACAGCCCGGGGGCGGGGCAGCTCCTGGGGGCGGGGCTCTGGCACATTGTGACGCGGAGCCCGGGCTGAACAGCTGCTTCCTGGTTCTCCACGTGCTGCCAGCAGCGCTGGAGCTGCCCGAGCCGGAGCGGAGCCGCTGTTCTCAGCTGCAGCCAGGATCTGCCCCCAGCCCCGCTGGGATCCAGGTGGGGACAGAGACTGGGGCCCGGGTGTTTCCCCTTGGTGTGGCTGGTGAGGGCGGGAGGGGAGAAGCCGGAGCTGCAGGCGGGGAAGGGCGGTGGGACATTGTGATCCGGAGCCCCCGGGGAATGAGAGGCGCTGGGGGGCAGGAAAGTGATTCTGCCCCAGGGAGCCTGGGAGAAGCCTTGAAGGCGCCTCGGCCCCAGTGGAGCTGCAGGAGGATCCGCCCGCCCGCCCCGCTGGGATGGGGGGGCCGGGGCTCGGCCGTCGTGTGGGGGGGAGGGGCGGACCCCGGGCCAGGCGGGGGGGGCGGTGTATTAAATCCCTCCCCATAGCAATGTGCTACTCCCGGGCACTGCGCATGCCCAGTAACAGCCGCTGAAGCCGCTGCCCTTCCCCCGCCCGGACCAGCCGTAACGTTCCGCCGGGCGCTGGGGGCGGGGCTGGAGCGGGACGGGGAAGCAACAGGGAGCGTGGGGGGGGGCAGGCGCAGAGCAGGAAATTGATGAGCAGGGGGGGTCAGGCAGCTGGAGGCAGTTTTTGTGGGGGGCTAAAGGGCACAATCCGGGCTGGGGGGAGGAGCAGGAGTTGAGCTCAGCAGGAGGCGCTGGCAGAACCCCCCCCTTTGGTGTGAGGGCGGAGGTGTCGAGGGGGGAGGAGAAGCCGGAGTTGCAGTGGGGGGAGATCACTGGGGTGGGGGGTGTAGATCTGTCTCTGTGCAGCCAGGACATTCCCGGGGTGGGAGGGAGGTGAGTTAACTGGATCCTGTCCCTGTTTTTGCCACTTCCTCCCACACACACATTCTCTCAAGATTTCCCCTTTTCTCTCGCATTATCACACGTGGCTATAAAATCCAGGGAGATTCTCCTCCCCCCCCCCAATGATCAGCTCTCTAATTGCCTCTGATTTTCCCTTTTCTCTCCATACTTCTCAAATGTCAATTTAAAATCTCTCCGATGGGTGGTAGATTTTCCCACCCATTTTATCTGCAGCGATTTGTCCTTGTTTGGGTGGGAAAATGTTGCTCTGGGTCATTCCCCAGAACATGGCTCCCACTGGAGTGGGATGGGATGAGGTTCCTGTTCTCTGCCAGGTCAGGGAAGGGAAGGGAGGAGCACATCCCCCATGGAGACTGCCCAGACCCCATTTCCCAATTCCCCTGCGGCCCCCTTCCATTGTCCAGGGAGCCTTCCAGCTCGCCCCCCCCGCCCTTAAATCAGCTCCTCAAAGGGCTCTGAGCTGCTCACGTGAATGGTTGCCCCGTTGCCGGGGGGGACCATCACATTCTGTTTATGTATTGGACAGTCATATAAAATCCAGTCCAACAGTCCCCCTTTTCCACTAGTTATTTAATAGCAACATCAAATCCCCTCCGATCTTGGTGGTTTTCTCTCATGTTATCAAATGTTGTTTGTGACAGGGTTCTCTCTGCGTGTGTCAAAGATTGATATAAAATACCTCAAACATTTGCCCCACTTCTCTCTAGTTGTTTTATTTCTAATTGAATATGATGGGTTGTTTCCCATTGTGCTAAGATGCAGCCGCCTCTGGGGTGGATCCATGGTGGCCATTATTTGCTAGTGACAGCCCGTGGATCTTTCTTGCCCTCCAGGCCTTCCATTCTCCTGTTAAAGAAGCACTCCCCAGGCTCCCTCTGCCTGTGTGACAGGCCAGCAGGAGGTGGTGTTAACTTTCTAGCCACTTCTCACACTCTGTGAGGTAACACTTACAGGGGCAGGGAAGGTGTCTGTGTGGGGAGATTGCAGCTGAAGGGGCATTGTGGTAGGGGGAGGCCAAGTCCTGGGCACCAAGTCCCTGGCGGTCAATATGTGAAGCTGGGAGAAGAGAGTGGGGTGGCAAGCGGTGGTAGAACTTTTGCCACCAGGGTCTAGCTGTCTAACTTCCTCTTCGTACTGCTGGGCCCCCGTTGCCTTCAGGTAACACAGGAACTAAGGCAGGAATAGGGTGAGGAAGCAAGTAAAGCCGAGCAAGGAAGGCAAAAGTTAATCTTATCTTCATGGGCAGCTCGCAATGACGTCCTTTTTCTGTGCCACAGCTGACAACAACATCCCAGACAGAAAAGTAACAGGTCAAAAAGAAACCTAGCAGCTGCTGAAACAGTTCAGTTGGGAGCGTGCTAGACTAACAGGCTCTTCTATCCTCCTTTATGCACGGGCGGGATGTTTTCTGAGAGTGCAGCAGTTCCTTTAACTGCCACGAGTCCCTCATTTCAGGCTATGCAGCAGGAAAAGACAGCATGCGCTTCTGCACCGAGTTGGCCCACCTGACCTTTCATTCTTCTCTTGCTCTTTGTCAGCAAGGAGAAGAAAAAGAAGCTCTCCCTCAAGCTGGAGTCACACGGGCGAGGTAAGGATGACTTCCTGAGTGCTGGCTCCAGTCCTCTGCCCTGCCAGCTGACCTATCGAGGGGCTACCACCACATTCTCTAGATTTGTCCATCGGTCTGTGCCAGAGTGAGCAACAACCCAGTAGGTGGAATTTCTGTAGTGTAGTGGTTATCACATTTGCCTAACACGCAAAAGGTCCCTGTTCAAAACCAGGCAGAAACGTGCTGGCTTCCTTTTCCCAGATCCCCTTGTTGTTTAGAAAGGCCACTCCTCCTATTGGCCTGTCCCTGGGATAACTCCAACCCCTGCATGACAGAGGATGCTGACAGCAGTGGAGAAAGCACCTTGGTGTCAGGCTGGAGAACCTAGAGTAGTTAGGCCAGTCACTATTTGGAGGCTTGTGGCTTGGCCACCTCTGCTGTTGGAGGTTGGCCTATAGAGGCTCTCACTTCCTGCTGGGCTCCTTTGCGTGACTGGCCAAAGGAGGAAGTGAGGCAGGAATGGGGCAATAGAGGAAAGTTGAGCTGAGGAAGGCAGGGAAGAAGCTGTGTGGCTAAGTGGGGTTAGTAGAGCACCACCCTTCATTCTGCAAAGCCTGGGGAGGTGTGGTTGGCTGCTGGGAGGTAGAATCCTGTGCCTGCCTCTTGGCTTCCCAGGAGTGGCTACTTGCAGCCCAGGAGAAGAAGGGAGGTTCTGGGTGTAAGGAAAACAAGCAAAGCTGAGTCCAAGTGGAGAATGGTGGCTCCTTTATGGCCAACCTGGGGGCATGACTGATGGTTTTAGAGGTGGAGGCTGGGCTGGCTGTGAGCAACTGGGATCCAGGAAACCTGCTCTTCTGAGGGCTGAACCCATGGAGGTGCGGTTGGCTGCTGAGAGACAGACCCCTGTGGCTGCCTGTTGGCATCCCAGGGATGGCTACTTGCAGTCCAGGAGAAGCGGGGTTCTGGGGGGAAGGAAAAGCAGCAATGGAGAGGCTGAGTGGGCTCCTTTCTGGCCGAGATGGTGGACTGTTGTGAGTCTGGAAGTTGCCTGTAAGCCATAAGTGGACGTAGTGCAGTGAAAACTGCTGCTCCATTCTGGCCGACCTGGGGGTGCCATGGATGACTTGGGAGTGGGGGCAGGGCGCTGGCTGTGAGCAAATGGGATCCAGGAAGCCCCAGCCTGCCCCTCCAGGGGCCGAGTCTTCTTCTCTCCTGCCATGGGGAGCCCGACCTTAAGCCTGCCCAGCATGTGCAGCAGCTCGAGCATTAAGCCTTCCTGTGTGCATAACTGAACTACGCCCTAGTGTAATAAGGTGTAAAGTTTAAATTGTGAATTTATCTTTAATTTCCATGGTAATTTACTTTCATCTTTTATTCCAACCACTTATAATCCTTAAAACTCCATCTTTCTGTAGTTAATAGATCTGTTTTATGCTCTACTTAAACTGGTGTATTTTGCTTGAAGTTCTTGGGAAATCTCAGCTCCGTTACAAGGCTGGTTCATGTACTATTCACAGTGAGGGAGGGGTGGACCCTGTGTAATAAACTCACACTGATCAGTCTTTTGATTAAGGCTAGATGGTATGATCCAGGGGTGCAAGGCTGCAAAGCTGTAGGGGGGGCGACTTTCTATCATTAGTGTTATGAGTGGCTGCAGAAGCATTCATGTAATTCAGTTGGCTGTGTCCCTACCTACGGATGTCTGTGTAAGTGCAATATCTGCCAGAGATTCACAGCTTGTCTCAGCATCACATGTGTGAGAGGGAGCCAAGGTGGTGGGACAAAGGGCTCAGGGGTGCCACTGTTCAGTTGCATCCCATAGATCCCATCACAGACTTTCAACAACCACAGCGGGTGCTCACTGAGACAGAGAGAGAGATGCCAAAATAGTGATATCCAGTGCCAGCAGACATCAAACTATCAGAAATTCTGTGAACAGAGAAGACACTGTTAGTGGAAAATGGCTTGTGAGGTATCATTAGAAAATGCATAACCTACTGAATATTATCCTCCTGTTAAAATGTGTAGTAACACTGTATGTAAAATTGTGAGATTTTACAGTATGATATTACTGAAAAAGTTACAGTTCTGGGGAACGCCCACAGACCAGTTCCTCAGAGACAGCAAGGCAAACAGCTGGTCAAACAGCCATTCTCCTGCAGGGGGAAGGTGTGAAGACATTAAGGGCTGGTCTACACTACGGGGGAAAATCGATTTTAGATACGCAAATTCAGCTACGTGAATAACGTAACTGAAGTCGAATATCTAAGATCGGATTACTCACCCATCCTCACCGCGCGGGATCAATGTCCGCGGCTCCCCCTGTCAAATCAGCAACTCCGTTGGGGTTGGTGTTGTTCCAGAATCGATATAAGCGTGCTCGGGGATCGATATATGGCGTCTAGATGAGACGCCATACATCGATCCCCGAGCAATCGATTTTAACCTGCCGATACGATGGGTAGTCTAGATGTAGCCTTACATTCCATCACAGGGACCTATTGAGGCTGTTGTGGAAAACAACCACAGGATTAATATTTGAATCAGCTCAGCCTGAGGCTCTTTTCTTGGTTACAAGCACGCAGGGGGCGACAGCTATTGGAATACTGTTCCCAAGCTAAAAATCACACAAGCCTTTTACAGCTTAAAATCACAAACAATAACACATACGTTGCACGTTAATTTCCTTATTTGGAATATATTGCAAAATATGATGCAGGTCAAAAGCAAGCTGAACAATCAGTTTTCTATATTTGGCCTTTCCTGTTATTTTTATTACACCTGGTGATATGGGAGCAAGACTCTCCATGTCTCAAGAAATGTCACTACCAACCTAGGCCATTTTCACATGCTGGGGTGCAATCCAGATCAGCGAGGAGTTGTGTCATCTGTAATCCTGGGTGAGATTCAGTGTTCTGCTGCTGGAGCTCCCCTGTCTGGATACTCCCAACCAGCGTTCAAGAACGCACTGAGTGTCTGTATGATAAGTAACCCTGGACCGGCAGCTCTGACTCCAGCCGCCTGCTTGTTACACCCCAAGCACATTCTGGTTTGGGTAGAGAAGGCTCAGGGTTTGAGAGAAGGCTGGGGGTAGGAAGCTTCTGTTCATTATGCTGGACCTAACCTCAGTTTTACTTGAGTAAAGAGGAGATATTTGACATTGTGTGATGCTGCTCCTGTGCTCTGTTCCCAAAGTGTTCTGCAGCAGAGGAGGGTCTCTGGTAGTATGTATGTTACTGGCCTATTGGGGTGATGCTGAAACAGGACAGGGTACAGATGGCATTGTGGGGGTGGCAAGAACCTTCACTCTTCATTTCCCCTTCCAAGAACAGAAGGGACAGGAATCCTTACCCAGCAAGACCATCGTCTCATAGTTCCCCTGCATGACATCTCTGTAGAGGGCTCTCTGAGTGGGGTCCAGCAGAGTCCCCTCTTCCCTGGAGAAATACACAGCCACCTCCTCGAAGGTCACCGGCCCCTGAAAGAGCAGGAGTCCAATACTCAGTACCTGCTGACCCACTCACAACCCCACTATTCACGGAACAGCAGCACCAGGGAAATGGAAGCTCCGGGAGGCACATGTTAACAGAGTCCCACCCCACCTTGCTTACAGCAGCCAGGAGGCATCAGAGGGTAGAAAGAGAGAACCTTTGTGTCTCCCATCTGACAGACAGAAGCAGGGTCTTCACATTTATCACATAGCTAATAGCCAGAGCTTAATATAGGAGATGGGGCTGTCTCTGGACCCTGATAGTGGCTCCCTGGTAGGAATCCAAGCACTCTCCAAATAAAATATATGGAAGAAAGGAGAAGTCAATCATACAGAATAGAAGTTAGAAGGTCAGAATTGTAGTGCCCATTAACAAAGGTTTAGAGAAAATAGAGCCTATCAAACTAACGGGATATCCTTATTGGATGAGATCAAAAGTTTGGTTACAGCTAATAGTATTGATGTAATATACCTAAACTTCCGTAAGGGACATGACTTGATTAGCACAATATTTTTACTAAAAAAAACTAGAATGATACAAAATAAACACGGCATACATTAAATAGATTAAAAACTCTGATAGTAAATGGGGAACCATGATCGAGTGGATTTCTTTCTAGCAGGTTCCTGCAGGGATTGGTTCTTGGCCCTGTGCTATTTAACATTCTTATCCATGACTTAGAAGAGAGTACAAAATCATCACTGATAAAGTTTACAGTTGCCACAAAGATTGGGGTTGGTGGTAATTAATGAAATGTCAGTAGATTCAGGCTCCATCCCTGAGAGTCTGGGAAGTTGTCCCAGCCCTGGCTGGAGGGTTATTTCCTGTTCCACAAAGAGGGGAAGTTCCATTCCCAACTCCTGTGCCTTGAAATTAGGACCTATCTGACACTACACCCCCATATTCATCATAGTGGTATGATTATAATATGATTAGGACATAATTATGATCTATTTTGTAGAAGATGCATCATGTGTGGTGTCACTGGAAAAGTTCTGATTTGCTGAATATGATTATCCTATTTGTGTGCACATATCATGTTCGTATCTGAAGTTATGGATATTGACTCTGTATCTGTGTTTCAAATGTGCTTACTCTGGGTAACACCCACAATGAGCCTTTCAGGTACAACAATGAAGAAGCCAGACAGTGCTGATGGCTCAACAAAGACAATGGACTGTGGAAGAGCTTAGCCTTCCTGTGAATGTTTCAGCCAGCCTATGAGTCATGGCTACTATGACTCAGCAGGGCCTGTGACCAGACCACATGACACTAAACTCCATTTTAGTACCTGTATTTTTCCACAAACTGGACTAGGAACTGAGTTTGGAACAAAAGGTTCCCACCATATGGAAAAGCTACATAAGGTGGGGTGTGACATCATCTCTTGGCCTCATTCTCCACACAAGAGAACTTCTGGAAACACCTGAGAAACAAAAACGGATGTGGGGGAAGTGCTGCTCCCAGGATCAAGAGATTTCTAGCTTGTGTATGGAAACTTGGGGGACTGCTTGTACCATCAGTCAGGGTGAGAAATTGCTAATTCAATTTCTATCCATCTAGTATGTTAGGCTTAGTCTGAGTTTTGGTTATTTGCTAAATAATCTGCTTTGATCTGTTTGTTATCACTTATAATCACTTAATCTATCTTTCTGCAGTTAATAAACTTGTTTGATGCTTTATCTTAACCAGCGTATTTTGAGTGAAGTGTCTGGGGAAAATCTCAGCTTGTTGTGCACATCTGTCCCATATCGAGGGGAAGGGGAACTACATTAATGAGCTTGCATTATAGAGATCCCTGTGCACTATAAGATGGTATCATTCTGGATTTATACTACAGCAAGTGTGCAAGGTTGGGGAGTGGGAAATTGGCTCTTGTCTTCTATCTGTCCTTGAGTGGCTTAGGTAACGCACTCAGGTAGCTTAGTTGGCTGCATGGCGCCACCTGCTGTTGTGTTGGGTGATAACAGGCCCTGGAGAGGCTGGCGAAATCTCCAGCAAAGCAGTGTGAGAAGGGCCAGCCCAGCGTGAGGGTTAGAGGACACAGCAGTTCCCAGAAGCTCCACAAACTGCCTCCTGGGGGTGACAACCCATCACGCCCTACACTGCACAAGTCTCAGCAGGTTTGTCACATGCTGTCCCCTCCCTTTCTCCACCCGAGATATTTCCTGCTTCCCATCACCTCTAGCAATTCCCACCCTCTTATGCATTTACTGCTCCTCAACCTCCAAGCAGAGCCCGCCACCCTGATAATCTCTTACCTGAGCCAGCTCCATTGCAGCCATTTCCTTGCCCCTGGGAGGACGAGATGATCTGCAGCGAAACATGGATGTTATTCTCTGGCCTGCCGGGGTGAAAAGGGCAAGGTGTGAGAATTCAGACTAGGCTTTTGTCCATTCCCCAAGCCGATTCCCCCCAGCTTTTCCCCTGCTAATGCACATTCTAGGTTCTAGCACACTGTGAAGCACAGAGTGACCTTATTCCAGTACAGGCCTAGCCCCCTCCCACCAGGGTGTAACCCTCTGACACATGGGGAAACCCTCCCAGTAACAGTCTCTCTCTTACACGTATCAAGTTTGCGGACAACACCAAGCTGGGAGGGGTTGTAAGTGCTTTGGAGGATTGGATTAAAATTCAAAATGATCTGGACAAACGGGAGAAATGATCTGAAGTAAATAGGATCAAATTCAGTAGAGAAAAGTGCAAAGTACTCCACGTTGGAAGGAACAATCGGAGGCCAGAGAAGAGCAGAAACAAAGGAGTCACTTTGGGGGATTCTCCCTGTCATTGTCCCCAAGGCAGCTGTCTCAGGTTTACAAAGGTGTTTCATGTTCCAGCCTTTATACAGTCTCTCCTGGGAGTGCCCCTTTCATGGACTGGGCCTAGTTTTAGTTTTTGGTAGTTAACAAGCTTGGTTTATTGTTCATCTAACCAGTATGTGTGGATTGAAGTGTGTTGGAAACTCTGTTTGGGATAACAAGCTGGTGCATGTCATTTTCCGCTGATGAAATGACAGACTTCATATGAGCTTGGGTCGTTCAGTAGCGTGCTGGACAGTGCAAGATGCACATTTCTGGGGGAAAGTTGGGCACTTGAGAATTTGCTGGTTTTCTCCTGAGGTGTAATTCATGAGTGGCTGTCTAGCAGCACTCAATACTGTGTAGTTGGGAGTGAGTTACATGCTGGAGACTGTGTGTTAATTGGCCAAGAGGGGCTGTTCTCTCGGGAAAACAGTGGAAAAGGCACCCCATGCTGGAGGACTGAGGGGACAGCTATTTAACAGTCCAGATTGTACTCTGGGTAACGTCACAGATACTCATTATGACAGAGCCTCTTACAACACAGAGAAAGTAAATCCATGTCCCAGAAATCGAAGACTCCAGACAGAGGGCAAGTGTTCCTGGCACTGCTTCTTGCTGACAGAGAGGTTCAGAGACAGTGCGAGAATCCTGGGGAAGCTGGGAACAGGAAGCATGGGCTGGCGGGGTTCGGTGGAGAAAGGGAACAGGAAGGGCAGGGATATTACTGAATCCAGGATCTTAGCAGTACTAGATGACAGGATAGCACATAGTGCAGCCCATTGGAAAACACAATCCCAACTATACATACAAAATGATGGGGTCTAAATTAGTTGTTTCCACTCAAGAGAGTGATCTTGGAGTCACTGTGGATAGTTCTCTGAAAACATCCACTCAATGTGCAGCAGCAGTGAAAAAAAGTGAACAATGTAGGAAATAATTAAGAAAGTGATAGATATGACAGAATATCTCATAGATCATATTTGTAAAAACAGCAAATAAATCCATGATACACCCACATCTTGAATACTGCATGCACATGTCACCCCATCTCAAAAATAGAAATATTGGAATTGGAAAAGGTTCAGAAAAGGGCAACAAATATGATTAGGGGTATGGGACAGTTATGCCAGACCTAACCCCCAGTTTCATTTGAGCAAACAGGAGATATTTGACACTGTGCAATACGGCTCCTGTGTTCTGTTCCCAAAGTGTTCTGCAGCAGAGGAGGGTCTCTGGTATTATGTGTGTCATTGGCCTATTGGGGTGATGCTGAAACAGGACAGGGTACAGATGGCATTGTGGGGGTGGCGTGAACTTTCACTCTTCATTTCCCCTTCCAAGAACAGAAGGGACAGGAACCCTTACCCAGCGAGGTCACAGTCTCATAGTTCTCCTGCATGACATCCCAGTAGAGGGCTCTCTGAGTGGGGTCCAGCAGAGCCCACTCTTCCCTGGTGAAATACATAGCCATCTCCTTGAAGGTCACCAGCCCCTGAAAGAGTAAGAGTCCAACACTAAGGACTTGCTGCCCCACTATTTGTGGCAGAGAAGAGTGAATCAAATGGAAGCTCTGGGTGGATCATAGTCAGGAGAGTCCCACCTCGACCTGGCTCAGAGTATCCAGCAAATGCCAGGGTGAGGGGATGAAGAGAGAGCCCCTTATCTCTCCCAGCATATCCATCACCCCCTACTAGCCACTGACTGATACAGGAGATGGAGACCCTAGCAGGGTCCAGGGAGAGCTCGCTGGTAGGATGCCCAACACCCTCCTCATTGTGAGGAGCGGGATATGAAGGGAGAGGCAGCTCCAATAAGCCTGACTCATGGGTGTCCCCTTTATATCTCACAGCAGCTGATGGTTAATGAGGTCAGGCTCCAGCACTAGGAGTCTGGTCAGTTTGACTAGCTCCATGTAGGTGGGTTATTTTCTCTCTTCACAAATTAGGGCATTTCCACCTCCAAACCTCCTGGGTCTGTTCCTAGAATCTAGGCCACTTAGTAAATAACTCCCAGCAGGTCTGCCACACCCTGGCCTCCTCCTTTCCCCACGCTGTGAATTTCCTGCCCCGCTCCAACCTCCAAACCAGACTCTGCAAACCTTCCCACCTCTGGTGTATTTGCTCTCCCTTTCCTCCAGCAGGAACCCACCAGCAACCCCCCGATAATCTCTACCTGGACTGACTCCACTGCAGCCATTTCTCTTCCCTGTCCCACGCCAGGCTGGGATGAGCTGGAGCAAAACATTCTGCAGCCTGTCTGGGGGAGAAGGGCAGTTGTGGGCGTTTCAGAACCGGTTTTAGTTAATTTCACATCACAATTCCCCCAGGCCCTTTCCCTGCAGACAGACACCCTAGATTCTGTCATGCTGGGAAATGCTCAATCTGTTTATTACAATTTAGACCTGGCCCCTCCTGCCAGGCTAAGTCCACAGACACATTTTAACCTCCCTTCTCTCTCCCCTCACCCCTTCTCTAAACACAAGGCTAGAAAAGAGCAGAACCAAAGGAGTCACTGTGGGGGATTCCCTCAGACACTGACCCCACGGCAGCCACACCCCAGAAGGGGGAATATGGAGTCAGGAACTGGCTTTTGCTCTGTCTGATCCTTGTTTTGTTCACTGGAAAGTGGTTCTGCCCCAGGATGCAGCAATACATGTGTCTGGGTGGACTAGAGAGCTGGAAATCTCTCCCCCACATTCATTTATCCCAGTGCCCCTTTCAGTCTCTCCTTCCCCTGTCCTCTCTCCCTGTCCCTCTGGCTGGGACAGTCTCATTCCTGGGGGCTTTGCTCTCCCATGGCTGGATTTCCTCCTGGCAACCGCTAATGGGAGGAGAAATGAGGTGGTGTTGTTTGTGCAGAGTCACTTTCTTGCCAGACCCTAGGACATTCCCTGAGGTCTTTCAGTTACCTGGAGACTCTGGCTCAGAATTTAGTAGTAACAGGGCCCAGGACTGCCCTAGGGGGCTAGGACCAGCTGCAGAAAGTCATCCCCTGGGCCGGGCAGAGAAGAAGCTTTAATTAAGGTCACTTCCCAGCACAGAGCCCCACTGAGGGAGCAGCAGCTGCCAAGCCTGGTCTCCCAGATCACAATGGAGGCTGCAGCATCTGACCCAGGAAGCTGAACCCCAATATCCTGAGCAGAGAGGGACGGAGTGTATGAGCAGCTTCCCTCCTTTAGCTCTCTGGGGAGAGCAGCTAATGGGAGCCCCTCCTCACAGGGAGAATGGCTGATCTCATTTGACCCACTGTCCATCTGGAATCACTCCTTGTCTTTCCATACAGTGACTCTGGATTAACAACGGTCTCAATGACACCGGATTTCAGAAAGAATGAGTTCAGAACGCTGTGGAAAAGACCATCGTGTGGCAGTGCTGACTCCCTTCCCACCTCCCTCACCCCCGCAGATCTAGGACAAGGACTGGGGGCAAAAATTTTCCAAACGGAACCGAAAGTTCCTGCAGTTTTCAAAAGAGGAGACAAGTAAATTCTGTGAATTCACACTAACAGTGTTTGCTAAGTGGACAGAAAGCTATCACAGTGACAGGGCACGTGACTGGGGAATGGACTTGGTGACCTGATGACTAGGAGCCAGGACTCTGGTACAAGTTGACCAGAGAGAAGGATCATGGTTAGCAGCAGCCCCCAGACACCCCCTAGTACCCAGAGCCCAGACCCCCCAGCCAGGGGCCCCAGACACCCCCCAGCCAGGATCCCATCAGATATTCCCTGGGACGCAGCCCCCAGAGTCCCTGGCCAGGGACCCCAGATACCCTTCAAAGCCCCACCGGCCAGAGAACCCCCACCACACCATGATTGCTAGGTTGGGAATCCCAAAGGGTTCCCCCCACCAAGAGCCCCCAGCAGCCAGGGACCCCCTCAAGGGACCCCCCCCCACTGGGAACTCAGTCCCTCACTGCCTGCCTAGGAACTTCCCCACCCTCCAGAACGATCTACCCTGACATTTGCCTGGGACCCCCTCCTCTGCCCAGTATGACCCCCTGATGCTTTACAGTGCGACCCATCACTCTGCTTCCCTGGCATGCCCTCACCTAGTGCCAGGGATCCCCTCCCCCAGCTCTG
The DNA here is from genome assembly GCF_025201925.1 of Gopherus flavomarginatus. NCBI lineage: Eukaryota > Metazoa > Chordata > Testudines > Testudinidae > Gopherus > Gopherus flavomarginatus. The sequence continues at coordinate 1,897,247 of NW_026115061.1, read as the reverse complement.
TGCACTGGGCATGGCAACAAAACCAGGAACCAGCGGGGGAAGCACAGACAGAGCCCCTGGCACAGAACCAGGCTCCCTCTAACCCTCTGTCCCGCCTCCCCAAGAGACACCCACCCCCACTGTTCTGCAGCCACCAGGCCCCCAGCGATACCCACCTCCAGGACCCATAGCCTCAGGGATGGGCACATCAGAACCACCACCCCCGAAAACCCCAAATCTCCACAACCCACCAACCTGACTAGGGTACCCTCTGCCCAGCCACCCAGAGGCCTCCCCCTACCACAATGCCCCTTCAGCTGCAATCTCCCCACACAGACACCTTCCCTGCCCCTGCAAGTGTTACCTCACAGAGTGTGAGAAGTGGCTAGAAAGTTAACACCACCTTCCGCTGGCCAGTCACACAGGCAGAGGGAGCCTGGGGAGTGCTTCTTTAACAGGAGAATGGAAGGCCTGGAGGGCAAGAAAGATCCACGGGCTGTCACTAGCAAATAATGGCCACCATGGATCCACCCCAGAGGCGGCTGCATCTTAGCACATTGGGAAACAACCCATCATATTCAATTAGAAATAAAACAACTAGAGATCAGTGGGGCAAATGTTTGGGGTATTTTATATCAATGTTTGACACACGCAGAGAACCCTGTTACAAACGACATTTGATAACATGAGAGAAAACCACCAAGATCGGAGGGGATTTGATGTTGCTATTAAATAACTAGTGGAAAAGGGGGACTGTTGGACTGGATTTTATATGACTGTCCAATACATAAGCAAAATGTGATGGTCCCCCCCGGCCACGGGGCAACCATTCACGTGAGCAGCTCAGAGCCCTTTTAGGAGCTGATATAAGGGCGGGGGGGGAGCTGGAAGGCTCCCTGGACAATGGAAGGGGGCCGCAGGGGAATTGGGAAATGGGGTCTGGGCAGTCTCCATGGGGGATGTGCTCCTCCCTTCCCTTCCCTGCCCTGGCAGAGAACGGGAACCTCATCCCATCCCACTCCAGTGGGAGCCATGTTCTGGGGAATGACCCAGGGCAACAATTTCCCACCCAAACAAGGACAAATCGCTGCAGATAAAATGGGTGGGAAAATCCAACCCCCATCGGAGAGATTTTAAATTGACATTTGAGAAGTATGGAGGGAAAAGGGAAAATCAGAGGCAATTAGAGAGCTGATCATTGGCGGGGGGGAGAGGAGAATCTCCCTGGATTTTATAGCCACGTGTGATAATGAGAGAGCAAAGGGGAAATCTTGAGAGAATGTGTGTGTGGGAGGAAGTGGCAAAAACAGGGACAGGATCCAGTTAACTCACCTCCCTCCCACCCCGGGAATGTCCTGGCTGCACAGAGACAGATCTACACCCCCACCCCAGTGACCTCCCCCCTGCAACTCCGGCTTCTCCTCCCCCCTCGACACCTCCGCCCTCACACCAAAGGGGGGGGCTCTGCCAGCGCCTCCCCCTGAGCTCAACTCCTGCTCCTCTCCCCAGCCCGGATTGTGCCCTTTAGCCCCCCAAGAACCCTGCCTCCAGCTGCCTGACCCCCCCTGCCCATCAATTTCCTGCTCTGCGCCCGCCCTTCCCATGCTCCCTGTTACTTCCCCGCCCCGCTCCAGCCCCGCCCCCAGCGCCCAGCGGAATGTTACGGCTGGTCCGGGCAGGCGGAAGGGCAGCGGCTTCAGCGGCTGTTACTGGGTATGCGCAGTGCCCGGGAGTAGCACATTGCTATGGGGAGGGATTTAATACCCCGCCCCCCCGCCTGGCCCGGGGTCCGCCCCTCCCCCCCACACGACGGCCGGGCCCCGGCCCCCCCATCCCAGCCGGGCGGGCGGGCGGATCCTCCTGCAGCTCCACTGGGGCCCAGGCGCCTTCAAGGCTTCTCCCAGGCTCCCTGGGGCAGAGTCACTTTCCTGCCCCCCAGCGCCTCTCATTTCCCGGGGGCTCCGGGTCACAATGTCCCACCGCCCTTCCCCCGCCTGCAGCTCCGGCTTCTCCCCTCCCGCCCCCGCCAGCCACACCAAGGGGAACCCCCAGGCCCCAGTCTCTGTCCCCACCTGGATCCCAGCGGGGCCGGGGTCAGATCCTGGCTGCAGCTGAGAACAGCGGCTCCGCTCCGGCTCGGGCAGCTCCAGCGCTGCTGGCAGCACATGGAGAACCAGGAAGCAGCTGTTCAGCCCGGGCTCCGCGTCACAATGTGCCAGAGCCCCGCCCCCAAGAGCTGCCCTGCCCATGGGCTGTGCCAGAGCCCCGCCCCCAGGAGCTGCCCTGCCCATGGGCTGTGCCAGAGCCCCGCCCCTTGGAGCTGCTCCACCCCCGCTCTGTGCTGGAGCCCCACCCACAGGAGCTACCCCGCCCCTGCTCTGTGCTGGAGCCCCGCCCCGAGGAGCTGCCCTGCCCCCGAGCTGAGCCAGAGCCCCGCCCCCAGGAGCTGTCCGCACCTGGGATGTGTCAGAGCCCCGCCCCCTGGAATTTCCCCATGTTGGGTCTCTGAGCTTTGTTCTCCTGCCGCCTTCTTCCCAGCACCCCCTGCTCCCTTCCTGTGTCTGCAAACACCCCCCCTCCCGCGGGGCCGGCTGCAGTGCTCGCTGAGGCTGACTCCAGTGGCTGAAGTTGCCTCAATCTCTGCTTCACCTGGAGGGGGAGAGACAAAGAGAGGAGATGGTCCCAGGGTGTGAAACCAGAATTAAGGGGCAAGGAAAAAAGGACTGTTTGGAAAGGTGGGTTTTTTGTGGGGGGGGGTGAGCCAGAGGGATTCAGAAGAAGTTGGGCAGCAGAGGCTCAGAGAAATTGAGGGGAACCTCCTGGGTGTCTCAGTGTTGCCCAGGGTTTGTACAGCACCTTGCATAATATGGGGTCTGATCTCAGTCATGGTCTGTGCAGCACCTGGGAGCCCTGATGTCTGTTTCCTGATCACAGGCTCTGGGAATGGAGAGAGGGAAACCTCAGCACCTGAAGGTTAATGCAGCCCTGTGTGCAACCCCTGCTAGGGTGATCCGACAGCAAATGTGAAAAATTGGGATGGGGGTGGAGTTAATAGGCACCTATATAAGAAAAAGACCCCAAAATCGGGACATCTAGTCATGCTAGTCCCTGCTGTTCTCATAAGGGGTCGGCTTAGAGAGGGTTTGGCTACACTTGCAGCTGTCCAGCGCTGGGAGTTAAAGCTGTCTTCCTACAACTGTTTAGGGAAAGCGCTGCAGTGTGGACACACTGACAGCTACCAGCACTCTGTCATGGCCACATTTGCAGCGCTGTTGGGAGTGGTGCATTATGGGCAGCTATCCCAGCATTCAAGTGGCTGCAATGTGCTTTTCAAAAGAGGAGGGTGGGGTGGAGTGTGACACGGAGCCTGGGGGAGACAGAGCGAGTGGATTTTTGGAGCTGACACTGTGTCAGCTCCCTGCCTGGCAAGTTCAAGCCTCCTCCCCCACCCCTCTCTCATTCACTAAATGCAAATAGCCGCCTTTGTTCTTTTCCTCACAGACCAGATAAGCCGCTGATCCAAAACAGACCCCCCTCCCCCGTGCCCACCCGGCTGCTTCTCTCCTCAAGCAAACACCAGCTGTGGGTGTTCCAAAGGGATCCCCCTGCCTCTGCTCATTCACTGCAAACAGTAACTGTGTTTGGTTTTTAGATAAGCAGCTCCGGGAGCCTTGAGCTCACAACAAAACAAACAGAGGCATCACACCAAAACAAAGAGCGTTATCTCTACTTAAAAGCATTATGGGAAGGTTCCGGAGGTCAGTGACAGCGTAGTAAGATTAATCACTGTTTACACTGGCACCCCAGCGCTGCATCACCAGCTCTGTTCTCTTTATTCCTCTCGTCGAGGTGGAGCACATGCAGCACTGTAGCCAGGGAGATACAGCGCTGTATGTGCCTTGCCAGTGTGGACGGGGAGTAAGTTACAGCGCTGTAAAGCCACCACCTGCACTGTAACTCTCCAGTGTAGCCAAGGCCTGAGTTGTAGTAATAATAGCAGCCAAGAATCCGATGGCATCTTCTAGACTAACAGACGTGTTGGAGCATGAGCTGTCGTGGGTGAATACCCACTTTGTCAGATGCAACAATAGTCCCATATGGGCTAGTGGTCAGGATTCCTGGTTTTCACCCAGGTGGCCTGGGTTCAACTTCTGGTGTGGGAAGAGTGCAGAGCTTTTGCCCAGAGTGGAGGCAGGAAATGAAAGGAACAGGAAGGGATCCTGCCAGCAGTGGAGTTAGACAGTGTAGGGAGGGGACCCCAGAAGTGGGGGTGGGGCAGTGGTTTGGGGGAAGATGAGGGAAGGATCCCAGCAGTGCGGGAAGTTGACAACCTGGAGAGCACAGGCCTGGAATGGGGACCTGGAAGAGTGAATGTGTCCCTCTAAATCCATCAACTGCAGACTAGGCAGGCTTGGAAGAATTGTGTATTTGTTGGTAAATGTCAATTTCTGTGTAAACACACAACCCAACGGCAAAATATTTCCATCAATAATCATCAAAATTGACAGATGGGCAAAGTAAGTAACATGCTGCTTGAGAACTTATCATGTTGTAGGAGCAGCAGTGATCTGTATGCTCTGTATAACCTGTATGCTCAAAAGATCTGTTAAACTCCCCCAGCTTGTGTCCTTTCCCTCTTTGAATGCCTGTGAAGTGGCTTTCCCACTCTCCTTTCTACCTCCAGTGAATGCCCTTCACCCGGCCCATCTGGCCAGTGGTTCGCTGTGTTACATTCTATTGCACCTCAGGGAGACTGATCTTCATCGCACCATCCATCGCTGCGCTGTGGGACACTTACCTTAAAGGATCCTGACATCTCCACTGCCAGGCCTGTCCTGGGAGCGTGAGTATGAGTGTGACACCCTCCCCCATCCTTTCTTTTGAGCTTAGCTATCAAGCTAATAAATGTGCTGCTTTCTGCCAAACTCTGGGGGGGAGGGGCATTATTAGTCCTCTCTAAGCTTACTAAACGACCCAATTTTGGGTAACACAAGCAACATTGTTTGATCTGTTATTGTACCAAAGGGGGAGATGGTTGTCTATAAAGGAGGGTGAAGACTAAATGCCTCTGACGAGAATGGGATTTAAACCCACGCAGGCAGAGCATAATGGGGTAGCAGTCCATCACCTTAACCACTCGGTCACCTCATCTGAGCTATCAAAAGTCGGACAGGAGGAGAAATCTAAGGCCGGCAGAGATAGGGACACTAAGGAGTTTTTAAATACTAAGCGTAAGCAGGGTCTGAATGAGCTCCCCTCTCTCACCTAGTGAGGAGCTGGGGAAAGACTTCAGGAACAGACCGTGTTTGCATAGACACACCTACTCTGCCTAGCTATGCAGCATGATGGGGCCGCTTCCCCAAAATGACCAGTTTGGGATGGTCTTGGGTTACAAATCACTTTAGGATTGAGTGGAATGAAATGTTATTCTCCTTCCTGTATGAGTGAAGGGCAGCAGAACATACCTAGTCCGTCCTGATGGAGGGGTAGGTGAGTGAGGAATAGCTTTTATTGGACTGCAGAGAAGTGATTGAGGACGTCACCCTAAACCAGTGGTCCCCAAACATTTCACATTGTGCCCTCTTAGCCATGGCTGTGGCCCCTCGGAAGCCACGGTCAAGAACCGGGGCTGGGAGGAGTGGGGCTGTTGCTTGCTGGGGAGAGGGGTGCGGACAGGGGTAAAGGGGTCGACGCCGGGCTGGGAGCCAGAGTCTCAGGCTGAGGGTGGGGTTGGGGAAGAGCTGTGGCAGAGTGGTGCTCCCTCCCTGCCCTCTATGTGGGCTGGCTCAGGTCCTGAGGTGCCCCCATGAATGTTCCTCTGTGTCCCCCTAGGAGTCGCACCCCACATTATGGGGACCACTGAACCCTACTCACTAAGCCGGGGCTAGTGATGCCAAACCCCCGGGAAAGGGAGAACAAGTGTGGGGTCCCAGCACCAGAACCATGCCCCTACCTTCTGTCTGTGGCTCTACCCCCTTCCACCCATGGCCCCATCCACTGTCACTTCTGTTCCACCCCTTCCCCCACCAGCCCCACCCTATCACTCCTTTACCCCTGCCCCGCTGTGGCCCTGAGACCAGAGAAGCTCTGTGCCCCAGCTGCAGCCCCCGGGCTGTAACAGGGAGTGGGAGCTCCTCCAGCCCTGGGGCTGACATAGGGGAGACTTTTCCAGGGGGACCTAACTTGGCCAGGGCCCCTGATCATGGGCCCCACTGTCCCCTTGGCAGTGCAAGGTTTGGGGAGGCTGAGCCCCCTTGTCATAAACAGATAGCTAAGGGTTAATGTTCTTTTACCTATAAAGGGGTAACACCAGTAACCTAAAACACCTGACCAGAGGACCAATCAGGAAACAAGACTTTTTCAAATCTGGGTGGAGGGAAGTTTGTGTGTGAGTTCTTTGTTCTTTGTCTTGTGTCTGTGGCGTCTCGGCTATGAGAGTGATTTTTCTATCTCCTGCCTTTCTAATCTTCTGTTTCCAAGTTGTAAGTACAAAGATAATAAGACAATAAGTTTATATTGGTTTTTTTTATATTTACATGTGTGTAGTTGCTGGAATGTTTAAATTGTATTCTTTTTGGATAAGGCTGTTTATTCATTTTTTTCTTTTAAGCAAATAACCCTGTATTTGTCACCTTAATACAGAGAGACCATTTTTATGTCCTTTTCTTTCTTTTTATATAAAGCTTTCTTTTGAAGACCTGTTGGATTTTTTCTTTAGTGGGGGACTCCAGGGAATTGAGTCTGCAGCTCACCAGGGAATTGGTGGCAGGAAGAAGTCAGGGGGAAAATCTCGTTGTGTTAGATTTACTAGCCTGACTTTGCATACCCTCTGGGTAAGGGGGAAGAGAGATTAGCTATCTTGGTACTTCTATTTCCAGGACTGGAAACAGGGAGGAGGGAGTCCCTCTGTTTAGATTCACGGAGCTTGCTTCTGTATATCTCTCCAGGAACCCAGGGAGGGAACACCTGGAGGGGAGGAGGGGGAAGGGAAATGGTTTATTCTCCTTTGTTGTGAGACTCAAGGCATCTAAGTCTGGGGGTCCCCCGGGGAAGGTTTTGGGGAGACCACAGCGAGCCAGGCACTGTATAAATCCCTAGCTGGTGGCAGCTTTACCAGGTCAAAGCTGGTAACTAAGCTTGGAGGTTTTCATGCTAACACCCATATTTTGGACGCTAAGGTCCAAATCTGGGAAAAAATCTTATGACACCCCTCCCCCGTGAGCCTCCATTACGAGCCGCCCAGGCTACCACTGCTCGGTGTGTGGCCAGTCTCTGTGTTTTCTGCTGCTCGTTCTGGGGAGCCTGGCCGGCCTTAGGGGTGGTGCCCCCCGATAGCCGCCCAGGGCTCCAGAGGTCAAAGGGCACCGTGTGGCAGTGCGAAGGTGCTCACTGCTCTCCCCTGCCCCAATGCTCCTCCATGGGTCCATAGAGGTTTGAGGGGAGTAAGGAGCAACCCTAAGTGCTCCATGCGTCCTGGTCACTTTTCCCACTTGGGCTGTGCTGTGAGGGGAGCATCAGAAGCTGCTGCTCTCTGCCCTCCCGCTATGCAGCCCGGCTGAGGAAAGTGACCTGGATGCAGGGAGCTCGGATGATCTCACTTCTTGCCCCCACATCCCACAGCCCCTAGGGGTGCCCAGATGAGCAGCGTTCCAGGGAGGAGTGGGGGGCAGCAATGCCATCTGCTCCATGCACGCAGGTCAGTCTCCCCATGTGGGTGCAGGAGGGGGTGCAAGGGTTTCTGTGATGCTTATTCTATCAATATCGTCACTCAATACCAGGCACTCAAATTCACCAGTCTTAGTACTTAGACGTTTAGCGTTTGTATTTAAGCACTTCTAAAATGTGTCCCATTTTAGCTGTCTGCTATTACCTGATGTAATTGAGGGAGACTCTTTCATTTCACTGTTTCTCATCAGAACCTACCTGTACATTATCATCTTCCATCCTCTCCACCTTACTAGGCTATAGAGAATCCCTGTGAATAGTTCCTCTCCTAACGGATGTCTCTGTCTTTAACCCTGTGCTCCTCAGCGCCTGTCGGCTTTCCCCAGCTCTGAGGCTGTGTCTACACCGCGCACCTTACCACGGTGCAGCTGTGCCACTCTAACCATGCCATTGTAAGGTGCGCTGTGTGGCCGTCCTTATCGCTGAGAGAGAGCTTTCCCGGCAACAAAGCCAAACTACCTCCAATGAGGGGCAGGAGCTTTGTCACCGGGAGCACAGCTCCACCTATGATGAGCTGTTCACACTGCCGCTTTTCATGGCTCAAATTTTGGCATTCAGGGAGTGTTTTTTCTCACCGCAGAGAGACAAAATTTTTAGCAACAAAAGCCGAAATTAAAAAAAACTCCTCTGCAACCTATTTAATTTTACCTTTATACAACCTTTATATTGCCTCCAGTTCTGGTATCCTCATTTGAAAAAGATGTTGTGAAATTGGAGCTAGGGCAGCAAAGAGCCACCAAATGTTCTGAGTGCTGGAGAAAAATGCCTTCCAGTGAGCTATTGAAAGAGCTCAACCTGCTTAGCTTATCAAAAGAAGATTGAAAGGTGATTTCATTGAAATGTTGAAGGGCCTTAATGGAGAGAAAAGATTGGGTATTTACGGGCTCTTGAATGGAGCAGAGAAAGGCATAACAAGACCCAATGGCTGCAAAGTGAAAAGAGACAAATTCATATTACAACTGAGGCACAATAGTCAACAGCGAGGATGATTCACCACAGGAGCAAGCTACCAAGGAAAGTGGTGGATTCACCATCCCCTGATGTCATTTAATGAAGACTAGATGCCTTTCTGGAATGTGTTTGCCCCCAAAGTAGCTGTTATGTCATACAGGAGGCCTGTGATATGCAGGTTAGATGCTCTAATGGTGTCTTCTGACCATGAAGTCGACTAATTTCTGAAAATCTGAGTGTAGCATTGGAAGCAGCGTCTGATGTTTTCCTGTCTAGCCGGCTTGCTGCCTAGAACGAACGCTCCTTGAGTGGGGTCATCCACAGGGAGTAGCTCAAACCTACAAAGTGCCTGGCCAGGGGCAGGACATTAGCCCAGCAAGGGAGGGGTGTGGCAGTGACATCACAAAGGCCTTTTGCAGGACCTCAGACTATTGGTCAAAGGTGGTGGGGAGGTGGTGACCTCACAGAGAGATGCTGACATCAGCCAGGCAGGACAGGGGCGAGGGGCCAGGGAAACCTCAGAGACCTCTGTGGCTTTGCTTCAGCACGTTTCCTTCTCCAGGTCTCTCTTTGAGGACTGAGAGATAATTTGGGGTCATGGACGTGAGCGCCAGGAGGAACCTCTTTCGAGTTTCCTCCTTCCCTTGTAGTGAGTTTACTAGAAAACAGCCGTCCCTGTTTAGAAGGTAAGAGCCTCCTGGAGGTTTGAAACCTGTTCAGTCTGATCTATCTGGTGACAAGTGAATTCTAGGCATGGAAAACACGAGCTTAAGGAGGCAGAATTTTATTGCGCACCTGGGATTTTGTCCCTTAGAATCGCTGGGGACATTAGGGTTTGTCCTTTTTGTTTCACCTCTTCCTCCATCCCTCCCTCCTCTTCTTCTCTTGCTTCTTTTTATCCTTTCTCCTGTTCCCTTCCCAACAACAGGACGGAGGTGTGTGTGTGTGTGTTGCAGGGAAGTCCTCTGCAGCTCCCACTATGGAAGGTCCACCCAAAAATGTGGGACTGAAATAGTGCTCGGGCAGTGATCCCCACCGGTGACCTGAGCCATCCTTTGGGCTCTCTGGTGAGAACCCTCAGCCTCCCGTCCTCAGTCTCTACCCTGATTGGTTGAGCAGGGGGTTATTGACAGGGAGCAGACTCAGGTCCTTGTTGTTCTCTTTTAAAATCAAGTAAATAAGTCAGAACCAGTTCTATCTTTGATTAATTTTCCTGCTTCTCTGCATTAATTGTCTCTGAGCAGTTGATGATTCCCTCTAACATTGCAGTTCTCCTCAAATACTTGCTGAATAATTACTGTCACTGTTGTTGGTCTGGAGCTTATCTGAGAGCACAGTATTCAGGTCATTCAATGTCGGAAATTCAAGATCCGATGGTTTGTTTGAAAATCAGTGTCTTCGGTCCTATTCCCAACACTGCCTCTGACGGGCTGTGTGACGTAAGACAAGTCAATTCTCCTTTCTCAGCCTGAGCTTCTCCCTCTTTCAAGTAGGGATAATAATGATCCGCTCTTACCTACCTCATGGTGGGTGAAGGATGCGGATCCATTTGGGAGTGTCACTAGAAGTAGTGCATAATATGAAGTTTCCCATCATGTTTACTCAGAGCAGATTATGACATAATAGATTAGCTGAAATAGTCTATTTTATTTGTATTTTTTTATTTTGAAATTGTTAATAGTAGCAACGACTTAGCTCAGATTGAAGCATCTTATCTAATGGTTGAGATGTAAGTGTCTCCTCTTTGTGTGCGAGGAGACAATTTAACACACTCTGACAAAGAGGAGATGCTTTTGTTTTGCAACAAAATATTTTTGCAAAGTTCTTTCATCCCACTTGTTATGATTTTGAGAAACAAACTGGTTTAGTCTAAATGGGATTTAGAAACGGTTTGAATGAAATTTTCCCACCATCTCGATTCCTGGGCTCTGGGGTGTTTTCATCTGTTAGAACAGGAGTCAGAACTGGTTGCTTCTCTTTCTGGCTCTGCCATCGCCTTGTTGTGTAGGCCTTGGGTAGGTCACTTCCCTTCTCCCATCTGTCCAATCGGAACAGGAACAGTTCTCGAACTATGGGCAGTTTAGAGCCCAAGTGAGAGAAGGGGTATTAAAGCCCTCTGTGAAGGAGAAAGGGGAGTTTCACAGTGTTTAGCACCAAGGAATTCTAAAGTTTGCTAAAACGTCTAGTCTGTTTAAACAAGAAATGGTCGGGGCCAAACTTATTAACCACTGCCTTTTTAAAGCCCATTCAAAGATGTGAGTCCCTATCTTTTAGGTACCTGTGGTTCTTTGCCAGCAGCAGAGAAGAGGTTCCTGCCTCCGTTTTTGTGGCCTTAACAAACCAGGTATTGTGACCCAGTTCTCGTCTGAGACCCCTGAAAAAGAACATCTTCCCATCCATGAACAAGACAGGACCTATCTTTCAAAGGAGAACAAAAAGACCTCTGGGACTTACAGACTAGCTAGCCTGACTGCCATAGCTGGAGAGATCCTGCAATACATTCTTAAACACTCAGTTTGTCAGCAGCACCTACAGGATGATTTGGTTCTTATGACTAGTGAGCGTGGAATTGTCAAGAACAAATCATTCCAAACCAATCCTCTTTCCTTCTTTGGCAGGGTTCTGGGCCTGGTAGAGGTGAGTAAACAATAGATGGGATCTAGCTTGGTGTTACTAAGGCTTTCGACACAGTCCCATAGGACATTCTCAGAAGCAAACGAGGGAAATGTAGTCCAGCTGCAATCAGTTTAATGTGGGTGCAGAGCTGGTTGAAAGCCAAGACTCCAGGAGCCCTTCTCCATGTTTAGCTGCCCAACGGGGAGGGTGAACCTAGTGGGTCTGGCTGGGATCAGTCCGGTGTCAGGTACTATTCTATATTTTCATGAATGATTTGGAAAATGGAGTGGAGAGCATGCTCCTAAAGTCTACAACTGACACCAAGCACTTTGGAGCACAAGATTGAAATTCAAAACACCCTTAACAAATTGGAGACTTGGTCTTCTTGAGCCAAACTCCATGGTTAGGGCTCTCTCTCTACACTGGGCTGAAGTGAAACCCCAGAGCCAAGCACTCCTCCTGGGCAGTGAGCTCCGACCTTGAATGGTCATATGCTGCTTAGCACTGTCAGAGCAGCTTTTGCTGGGGGATTCTCCCAGCACTTTCCAATAGTGGGAAGGTATGAAATCCCCATTTGACTGCTGGGGACAGAGCCCGAGAGTGGGGAGCAACTTGCCCAAAGTCCCCAGGAAAAGGAAAACAACCAGCAGAGGAACCAATAGGAAACCCAGCAATGGAACTCAGGAGTCCTGGGGGTGTGCTGTGGTGACCAGATGTCCCAATTTTATAGGGACAGTCCGAATTTTGGGGTCTTATCTAGGATCCTATTACCCCCCACGCCGTCCCGATTTTTCACACTTGCTGTCTGGTCACCCTAGGGTGTGCACATGTGTGGGTCC